>NC_140814.1:537500-647500 GCF_050613455.1 Vespa mandarinia | reverse complement strand
AAAGCAATGTTAATTTCTTCCACGAAAGTACTATCACTTTCTTTTCGCTCTGTTCGATCAGCTCGATGTATCTTGCGTTTATCGATTCTCTCGCGAGTAAGCAACTCGTAGGAAAAATCGAGAGACGGAGACACGTTTTCTTAAAGGAAATCTCTTCAAGATTTATCTCGTGAAAATGGTATCATCTTGAATATCCTGAAGAATTTCGTGTTAAGTTATATCTTGCGGTAGGATCAATATGAAATATTCTTATTTGATCGTTCGCAATGACACGCGAATAAACGACGAGCACGTGTCATCGTGAGAGATCAATTTTTTTTTTATTTTTTATTTTTTATTTTTATTTTGTTATTTTCTTTTTCCTTATGTAACTGCACGATGATGCCACTACCACGAACGTAATAGAATAGATCTCGCAGTCATGAACATTAATTTGTATCGTAGGAACGAACGACGCTTCGCAATCGTGAAGTCGAATGAAAAACGAGCACTATGAAACGGATCGATCTAGAAAATATCGGTGTATTTTTTGTTTTGTTGAAAACGAAAATAATAAGAAAAACAACGAAGTAAGAGAAAGAGAAACGAAGTTTCAATCTTCGTTACAATAATGTGTATACATATAAATGCTACCATGAGGTGGTTTACATGCCCCGACAACTTTTACGTTTACTTGGTAAGCAGAAAGAAACACGCGAGGCATCACGTTCTTTTTTCGTGATTACTGTTAATTATAACAAGGGGGATAAAAAAGAGAGAGTAAAAGTCAAAACATAAAAGGAAACGGAAGATGGGAAAAAAACAACAATAAAAAATTAAAAAGAAAAAAGAAATAACAAAAAGAAAGAAAGAGAAGAAGAAAAAGTAATACGAGAAGTAAGGTAAAGTCCTTAGCATGCATTGTCGCTGCATACATTTTCGTCGAATTTCCTTGTCGTTTACTATTCTTCTACAAACATCGACGATGAAGTTTATTCTTATACGATGGAACGAAGATTGTCGTGTAGTCTGATTCGCATTGAATCGGCCGATTTATTCATTTGGCACGATTCCGTGAGATAAGTTTACGTATTACCCTGATTCAGGTCTTTTTCAATTTCTACTCTCAATATTTGATAAACTAAAATTAAGAAACAAAGAAGATATAAAAGAAAAAAGAAAAAAATATTAATAAATAAATTTAATAAGAGAACAAAATTTATTAAAAAAAAAAATAAATAAATAAATAACTAAATTTGAAAAGAGAAAAAAGAATATTTAACAATGTTGTCATCTTAGCGATAATAAAAAGACTGATAAGAAGCATAAAATTTTCGATGTACCTACGAGAGAGAGAGAGAGAGAGAGAACAATTCCTCTATATAGGATGATCGATAATTTCGAATCAAGGATACTTGCTCGTACCTCGTTAGGCCATCGTAAGAGTAGAAACGAAGAGAAAGGATGTTCGACGAGAGCCCTACGTATTAATTTTCTTCGTTATCGGACTATCTATGATATTCGAATTTCCGTCTGCTATGAACAACTATGCCTGAAACTTATCCTTACAACTTATCCCTACAAAGGAGCATATACTTTTGTTGAAAGTAAAAAAAAAGAAAGAAAAGAAAGAAAAAAAATAGAAAAGAAAGAAAATTATTATCGGACAATGCGTAGAAATATCTATACATTTTTTTTTCTTTCGATTATTCTATCTCGTCTCTATTCTTTCTAATAAAATAAATTCCAAATCATAATTTTCGATCATTTCTGATTCGACCTTTAATTTGATTATTTTACTTCTTTGCGTACTATGGCAATAATGTCATCCTTAATATTAGATCGAGGAAAATCCTAATCTTCGCATAAGCTTCATCCTGGTTTTAATATATTATCGCGTGCTCATAGGTAATTCGTTCGATACACATACCTACGTATATATGCGTTTATAATAATCGCGTTCTTCTACTTCTATCTCACGTCTCGTATTTTCGAACATACCCAAGAGTTTAGAACGCCAAGCTTACGCGATTACCGGAACACCTACGCTAAGCTCGCGTTACTTCCGTTCGCATACATCATTCGTTGAACGAGCGTGATTACAAATTACATATCCTTTCATCGAGCGTGTGTAAAAGTAAAGAGATTGTTATTGTTTGTTCTTAGCGTCTAAAAATAATTCGCAAATGATTATTATATATGAAAATAAAAAAAAAAATAAACATAATTTTTATACGGAAAATTAATAAAAAGAAATCAAAAACAAAGGAAAAACATAAATGATAGAGAGAAAATATTATCCGTTTTTTGTTAAAACAATTTCAATTTTTCAAATTTTTCACTTATTCATATCGTTTTCTCTTAGTGTTTCAAATTTCTCACTTTTGTGTTCACTGAAAATAACGATCGCTTTCTTAGTGAAAGGAAAGTAAATTAGCCAAGAGACTTACGGTTAGGATCCTATTGATTAATTTTTGTCCTGTCTCTAGCAACCGATCTTTTGCGCCCTCTGCGGGTAAAGTGCTCCAACGGTTCGATCAATTTGCCTAAACGTATATAATCCATAATAAACGAATGCGTACGTTCATATAAAGGAAACATAGACATATACAGATACGTATGCATAAAACGCGTTAAGAAGCATCCCATAATTCGATCCGAAATATATATGCTTCTAATCCATTTCTTTTAATCTATTTCTTTCCACATTCATTTTCTATATGAGAGTTACTTTTACAGGGACAAGTTGGAAATCACGAACATAAGAGGAGATATATTCTTGATCGATCGGATATTTCATTATACCAATCATTTTTCATCTTTTTATCCAGACCTTTAAGCCCATCATCATCGTCCTTCTAAATTCGCGAATACCTTAAATCTCTTGGCAACTTTCCACACACACACCCACACACCCACATAACCATGCTTCACTAACAACGTATATTTCGTAATATGCAAATGAAAATAATCCTGAGAAAAGGTCGAACGTTTCGGTGATAACGTGATGGGAAGTCGAGCTTAATCTATAGAAAGTATATAAGGGCTGTATATTTTTTTGCCGAGTCGGCCAGCCGCTCGGACGAATTTCTCCATCGTCATGCTGGAAAATGGTCAAGAATAGCAAAGCTTTGCTTGCTTGTTGGCAAACGCCAGGTAATGAAATATGTGATACACCACGTTCGGCTCTTGTAACGTCGCCAAAAACTTTGATGTCTGCTATGACATGCTTCCTCTGTTGTTTCTCTCTCTCTCTCTCTCTCTCTCTCTCTCTCTCTCTCTCTCTCTCTCTCTCTCTCTCTCTCTTGTTCCATTCTTTTTTTTTCTTTTTCTTCTTTTTCCTCGTCGAAACGAGTGTACAGAGCTGACGACGAACGATATTACAAGACCAGTGATGAATTATCCTTAAGAGACTTTTTCTTTCTTTTTTGTTCTCTCTTTAATTTTTGGTCATCGTCTATCTAAATTCACAAGTTCACGAGATTATTATCTCCCTTCTCTATCTATCTATTTATCTATCTATCTATTTATCTATCTATCTATCTATCTATCTATCGGCTTGAATCATTATAGAAAATGGTCTCAGCTCGAACTACATTTCGGTCTTCGCAGAGCAGTGTAGAAATTGGTGCTCGACTTTGGAACACGTTGATTTTCTTTCCCTTGTTATCACCATCCTCTCTTCTTTCTTCGTTCACCGAATCTACAAATGCGAGTCTAAAGAAATAGAGGTGGGGGTGGGTGAGGGCGTGGGAAAAATAACGGTATAGTTAACAGCTACTAATTTTGTTGAACATTTTTTTCGCGTATCTCGACGGAATTTAAGGTAACGAAGCGAGTATTCGGGTTATGTGATGTCTTCTGCATGTATGATGCAACAACAGCAACGATAACAGCACCAGCAGCACCAACAATAACAGCAAGTAGGCGTAGTTAGATACGAGGTATTACCAGCATCTACGTTCGAGCATGGTAATTACTTCCTGATCATGGTGTGTACGACATAATAACGTAACAAAGATGAGTTCCTCGTATTCCAATAAATGTTTCAATGTTTTCTAGGGAGCGTCATATGTATATATGTGTGTATCTGCATGTGTGTCTCCGTGTATATATATATATATATATATATATAAAGAAAGAGAGAGAGAGAGAGAGAGAGAGAAAGAGAAAGAGAGAGAGAGGAAACGAAATTTATGGAAAGGACTCATTGTATGGGAGAAGGATGGAAGGAAGAAGAGATCGGTCATAAAGCCTAAAAGTCCGACTGAGAAGTGATCAAACCACTCTCAGCCGTTTCCTCGCGTCGTCATAAGGGCCTCGTTACTTCCCCGCACTCACATTCGCAGTGCATTGGATAACCTCGCCGATCCACGCGGTTGCTGATCGAGTGGTCGCTGGAACAGAAAGAATGAGAGTGAAGATTTAATAACCAACCGACAAGGACTTTCTATCTATTTGACCTGACCTATAAACGTTTCTTCGGCGTTGTTTACATCGACGTCCTTTCACCAACATCTGTTTTTATTTGAATACACTAGCATTTATACATACATATACATATATATATATATATATATATATATATATATATATATATGTATGTATGTATTTCCGTTTCTTTAAACTTATATATTCCACATATTTCATTTAAAATCATTTAAATCTATTTGATGAAATCATTTAAAATTAATTTGAATTTTAATAATAAAAAATAAATAATATTTCATGTATGTACAAACATATATCGAAAATTTGATGAATTAAATAGAAACGAGGAAATATTTCTTGATCGTGTCAAATAATAACAAATATAAAATTGTTTGAAATATTTCGCCAAAGCTCTCCTACAAATTCTAATTATCGATGCCCAACGAAACGGTTAGAAATAGACATAGTTAGAAAATATAGAGCGTATACATAATTGTCGGTCAATGCAGTAACGTAATGCATAAGTAATATACAACGGAAGAGCGGCCGACACATCACGAATGTCACATATTCAGCCTGACCGATATATTTACGAGTTGATATCATATGTATGGGTATGTATGTGCGTGTATATATATATATATATATATATATATATATATATATATATAGATAGATAGATATATTTCGGTGACGATTTATTCGCGATCATTCGTCTCGTAAATCTGTGATCGATCAATCCAATTGAATATATAAACGTTCCTATGTGATGAAAAGGGAAGTGAAAATTTAAGAGAGATAAATATTACATTTCCTGCACTACTACCACGACATATGAAATCTAACAATCCTCTAACGTCGAATTCCACCAAATTCAATATTATTATTCCTTTCTTTTTAATGGATTCCATTGACGTGAATCTCAAGAGGGAAAAATGTTTTAACCTAAATTCCAAAGTACGGCCTTCCTGATTAGGTAGGTGAAGGGAAGAATGGATGATGGCCAAACTCTGGTCACAAAGGCTCTATTGTCAGATAGAGAGGGTACTGCCGTGGATAGGCAAACGTACGGTGTGCTCCTTCGGCAAAACGGAACAAGCGAGAAGTGTCTGTTATAGCTTTTCAAAGGCATCGTCGGGCGTTCGCTCTTTCTCTCTCTCTCTCTTTCTTTCTCTGTACATCTGCACCCTTAAGAATATTGCATGTTCATATCTGAGCGGTTTCATCGCGATAAGGCGTTCAATACATATACACTGATGTATGTTTGTCTGTCTCTCTCTCTCTTTTCTTTCTCTTCTCTCTCTCTCTCTCTCTATCTCTCTCTCTCTCCCTCTCTCTCTCTCTCTCTGCCTCTTTCTATCTCTCCCCCCACTCTCTCTTCCTTTGTGAACGACGATAGTATGCGACCTGAGATTTTACAATGGCTGCTGCAAGAGTCGTGGCTGTCTACATAGACCAAGAGGGAAATTAAAGGACCACGACGAGAAAAAAGACGAAATCGAAAGAAGTCGACGACGAAAAAGAAAAGAAAGAGAGGGAGAAAGAAATAGAAAAAAAAGAAAGAGAGAGAGAAAGAGAGAAACAGGACAATCTAAGAAGAATCCGAGAAAGATGGATGATTATAATCTGCGCCTAGATGAGAAAAGAAAAAAAAGAAAAATTATTTTACAATAGATAGACACGTAACCCTAACCTACATTATATATTCAAGAAGAACGAACGAACAACTATAGTACTGACCATAAGCTGATTTTATCAATTGGACGTGCCACGCATTATGACTCAATAATACTACTCGGGTGGTGTTTTATGTCGTATGAATCGCGTGTCGCACGCATCGAGCACTAATTCTTTAATTACATGCGTTCTATTCTATTACTTTTTAGTTTTTTTCATATTTTCGCGATTTATTTCTTTATTTCTTTATTTTATATATATATATATATATATATATATATATATATATATTCTTTTTATTATACTTAACGTTCCCCTGAGAACGAATTTATGGCTGACGTTTCTTCACGCGACAAATCAACTTGGATTCGCTTGCGAATCTCGAAAAATAAATAACCAATTTATCAATCTTCTTTCCCTATCGTTTTATATCAAATGTTCGATCAAACTCGATTTCTTTTAATGCAGAAAATATACGTATATTTTTTATATACTTTATATATATATATATATATATACATATATACACATATACATATACATATAGTATGTCTAATGTATTAATATATGTAACCTGTATATTAACTTGTTTTTTACAAATTTACGAAACAATTGGGATACCTCTATGTACATCCATGGATATATGTTATAACTTTAGTAAATCTCACCACACAGGGAAAATATCAAAAGGATCAAAAGGCTATTAGATTACATATCGTAATGATAACGAAAGAACAAAGTCCACATGATAAAAGTAGCAAAGAGAAGCTTATCCATGTCAGATTCAAGCTCACTCAATGACAGAGCATTATAAATCTGGACACACTTTAATAAACGTCTCTGTTCGACAAATCCAATTTTGTACTTTGGTCGTCAGCATTGAGCTTAGATGACCTTAAAATTTATATCATTCGCTATTCCATCGCTCGTAATCATAACTTTTCGTTCTGAACGATACGAAATATCTTCCAGAAAAAAAATTTCAATGTGTTTGCTTTTTTCTGTCTATCTCTATCGCATATTCACATATACATATATATATTTTTTTCTGGCATTTTAGAAAAGTCACTTTTGCGTCTATCGAAGCGAAGTTTTCAAAGTAGAGTAAGAAATTTAGAAGAAAAACAGGTGAGTTTTTGATATCCACGAATTTTTCTTTTCCGAAGCTTTTAATGCAAGAAGAGTATGTTAGAAGAACACGAACTTTTTCGTTGGTTCTTGATAAGGCTAAAATACGTATGATACGTTTCGCCTAAATCGCCGTTTTCAACGGATATAAAGCAGCAGCCATCTGTCTCTCTCTCTCTCTCTCTCTCCCTCTCTCTCTCTTTTGAATCCGCCCTTCTTAAGGAAAATTAGGATATTTCTGATCGCAGCTGCTTTTGAGCGGAACTCGTGCGTGCCTGCTCTAGTTAGCGTGATTATAACGAATTTACGTTACCAGTGAGAGAGCATTTGATCGTTTCTGCTTTTATTAGTGCACGCTTCGTACTTCGATTAAGTCTATGATTCATTCTATCTTCTCGGCGCGTGATGTTATCTCTATGTAGTTTTGAAGATAACTTCCAAGTTCTTTAAGCATTGCGTCAGAAATTGTGTGCAGCAGTTTATTGTTAACGAGTGAAATTACATGTGTAATAATGTATCTATAATAATGTATATACATATATGTATATGAATATTCGTAAATAAAACGTAAAATATAAATATAAAGACACGAATTATGTTCGTCATGAGATTCTATGTATAATAGTAAAAGCTCGAAATAAATGAAAGGTAAAAATAAATACGTGTAAAGAGATAATTCTTTTTTATCTTAAAGCTTTCCCCTCCTGTCTCTCTCCTTTCATCCAACTCGTGACATTGATCTACTCTTACAAGCCTTCAGTCCGTTCCACCTCCTTGACCTCTTATGTACGAAGAATTATGATGCGAGACTCTAGGATCGTATTGCAATATCGCTGCCAGTTTTATTCGCTCGTTGTGTGGGAGGTAGCCGACATGAGAAAAAAGAGAAAGAAAGAGACAGAGAGAGAAAGTCTACCAGAAACATTTTTATGCTTTTTCACGCCTTTTGAATATTCAAAGATATGATCAACGAACGCCTTCTTAACTCCTATCTACATTTATAAATAATTGGACTCGTCTATATTCTTTAGAAAAAAGAATTTCATTTAAAACAAAGTTAGACAAATACTCATATTTTCTTCTAGAAAAATATTTAAGAAGAAAATATCGTTCATCAGCGGGACAAAAAATATCCCATCTCATTATACCGTATCTCGCATAATTAATGACAAAAAATGATAAAAGATGGATCGATAAGAACGACGACAGTAGTCAAATATTCCGAAGAAAATTTATGCCTTCACATCGTACTCCAAATGGAACCCTTCCACATGTTCTTATTTTTTTCTCTTTTTTCTTTTTTTTTCTCCTTTTTTTTCTTTTTCTTCTTGTTGTCCTCCTCCTATCTCTTTCACCGTCGACAGACATAAAGACGGAAAGTATTTTGCATAATCTCATATCGCTTTGTAAATTTATTCTGGAACATCACCGACTTGCACGCGGAGAGGTAGGAGGTCAAGAACTTTATGCAAACGAATTCAGCTGTCCGCGAGGCGG
The DNA here is from genome assembly GCF_050613455.1 of Vespa mandarinia. NCBI lineage: Eukaryota > Metazoa > Arthropoda > Insecta > Hymenoptera > Vespidae > Vespa > Vespa mandarinia. The sequence goes on along the minus strand of NC_140814.1, from coordinate 638,788 downwards.
TACTCGTGATTTTTAATCGCGCATTAAATCCATATCTCAGGATCGAAACGTCGCCTGAAATTCAATTAATTTAACATCCAGTTCATTCATGGAGATGAACGAACGCTTTTGGGTTCTTTGTCTCTCTCTCTCTTTTTCTATCTTTCTATCTTTCTTTATTATTCACTTTTACTACAACGTCTTTTGGGAGTACACCAGTTAACGTCGAATTACCAAAAGTTTGTAGAAATAAAAAAAAAAATGAGAGGAAAGAAAAAAGAAAAAAAATGAGACAGGGAGACAGGGAGAGAGAGAGAGAGAGAGAGATAGAGAAAGAGAGAGAGAGAAAGAGAGACAAAGAGAGAGAGGAAATCTGGATAACATAAAATTTAGGTTAACTACTAGGGTTAGGACAACAAAGCAGAGGCTTTCTCGTCGAATCCGTGACCTATATCCTTTCCAAGCGTAGGTAACAGTTTCATGGCGTCTGCGATGTGAGCTCGGAAATCGAAATTATACTACGGTATGTTTTCCAAGTATACATTAACGTCAGTTTTATTTCTTCTTTCTTTTTTTTTTATCCGGCATAAAATTTTAAATATCTAAGAATTACAAATTACGAGTTTTGTCGTTTGGTGTGATTCCTATACTTTTCATCCTGAGTTCTTCCGCTCTATTATCGTCGTCGTAATAACGCCGAGTAGACGTCATGTCTTCCCTTTCTCTGATAATTAGCTTCCGATAATTATTGGCGTTGTGGCCGATCACTAGCAGTACCTTCATCCGTTCAATGAAATTTTATTCGTCGTTCGTTTGTGCTAAATATGAACGAACAGTCATTATCTACGTCATTTTTTCGAAAATGCAATACTTACAAAAGATATGTGTCATGGAAATAGAGAAATGTGTAATGCGTTAAAAAAATATTCCAATGCCTTTTGAAAGTTAATAACTTTTTCTAAATTGGACAAATACATATCAGGATGGATTAAAAGTTTCTAAATGATTTTTAAAAATCAATTTTTTTTTTAAGAGTTTTCTGACTAATTCTTGTTATATTGTAACTGCAAATTTAGAAATTTTTTTACAATTTAAAAAAAAAATTAGTCTTAAAGGTCTCAGAAAAGAGTAATCGATTTTTAAAATCATTTAGAGACTTTTGAATCACTCTATATATTCATTCTCTTTCAAGAGTCTCTTGATAAAGAATTTATTTCATTTGTATTTCTTATTGCTGATATAACAAAAGATAATTATTTTTTAAATCCTTCATTTACACTAATTTCTTTACATCTATTTTTAAATTCAATACGCTTTTCGTAGTCCAGAAAAATTAATTCAATTTTGAAACGAAGTCCGAATATTTCTTTTTATTCGTTGTACCTACGTACTCACTATATGTACTTTTCTCGTGGGACAAATTTGTACTTACACTCGCTAGACGAGAACAGTTCGACAAATGGCACTTTTAAGGGCCGACAGTTAAGTTCTACTCTAGTGAGAGCTTAATTCACGCTGGGCTGTACGAAATTGTATCCATTTTGTGTGCATCGTGCATCAAAGATTCGCTTATTCTTCAACGATTTTTACTCGAATTACTTCGTACGTCGTGTCTACGATTCTTCTTTTTGTCAAATCCCAGATGGCTTTTATCGTTATTAGAGGGGAAAAAAGAAAAGAAAAAAAAAGAGAGAAATAAAGTACCGCAAGTAGAAAACAAATTTCCACGTAGAAAAGCTTTAGACCAATCTCAAGAGATATGGTCGGACTCGCTTACGATTATAACGAGAAAATATATTATGCAATTATGGAGCTTTTTGCGGTAGTCCACTTTATGCATATGCAGTAAATGGTAGTATGCGAAGGTCGTGACCTGGTCAGCGAACAGGTGCGAAGCCACCTATCGATTTCCTTTAACCGAACGACCGACAACCGACAGGTCGAATTCGTTCGTTCGGTTTAACGTTCATTCAACTTCAATAACGATTCGATCTTTCACCTATTGAAATAAATCAAATGACGATGATCACGAAGAAGAGAATGTAGATATAACATGATTTATTAAATTCATTGAAAAGATTTCTTGAGGAAAAAATCATCTCGTGTAACTTATTACTTCCATTTTTTTCCTTCTGAAAATACGTTTGCACATAAGAAAAAGAAAAAGAAAAAAGAAAGTAAAAAAAAAAGTTTAGTAAATTATTATTATTAGATACATCTTCCTACGAGTACTTTACTTTCGAACTTGGCTCGTTAACGAAGCAAAAAAGCAGAAATTTAAAAAGAACCAATCGAGTGTTGGAACTCATCCAAAAACTTTTTGCAAAATGAAAAAGGTCCTATCATTCATTGATCGCGAAAACGCATTTTTCACTAACAAAATTAACTCCATATTTCTCTACTTATCTTTTTCTTTTCTTTTTTTCTTTTTTTTTTTTTATTTAAATATTTTCAAATAAATTTGTCCTAATCAAATTTCTTCATAATACTGATATTATGGGATTGAACTAATCTCGTTTTCAACTAGAACGATCGTTCAATTATTATCCAACGCAATCTAGACGCAAAATATACAATCGATCGATCGATCGATTCGATCAATTCGATAAATCATTATTTCACTAAACTATACCTAATCTAATTATTCTAATAGACGCTTATTAATTCGTCTATTAGATACACTTCACCATATACGTATTTTAACAATCCCATTTGAAATTACGAATTCCGTGTTATTATTCCTACTCAGCACCATGAATATTATGCGGATAAGCAAGTAATTAAATTATACATGTGTTGCTTCTCAATATGTCCCTAAACGTTTGCGAAAATCATGGTTTGGAATTTTATAGGTAACTAGAAAAGAAAGAAGAAAAAAAGAAGAAAAGTTAAAACCAAATCATCGGTAATGGCGAAATAAATGAACTCGAAAAATGTTTATATAGAAAAAAAGGATTTTACAATAAAAAAGAATTCCTAGTTTTGCTCATTGTCAAGAAAAATGACGACGACTACGTAAAGATAGGTAAGACTTCATGAATAATATATGTCATTGCGAAGAAAATTTGCGCACAGAATAACGTCAATACGACAACGGGTCTTTCCAAAGATAAATTTGTTATTGACCGAAGTATCAAGTATATCTTATATTAAGGGTATAAGAACGCGATTAAAACTTTTCCAGTAATTCTACATTGAAAATAGATATAATACATAGATATCTCTTATGCGTGTTCATTCTTTTTTCTAAGAAAAAACAGAATTTCCTTCGATGTGTCTTTTTGTTCTTTTTCTTATCATTTTTTTTTTTATTTCCAAGCAATATGAAATCATGGTAAGTTCATTAATTTCAATCGAGTCGGAGATGAAAATTAAATGACGATCGATAGATCACAGTAGGCATCGTTTTGTCAAACCAGTCCTGTCCATCGAGCGTATGTCGACATCCTCCATACATGTATGTGTATACATACATACGCACGTACATATATAGATATATACGATAAACTAGTTAGTAGCACATCGACGCTCTACATCCAGGTGTGTCGCCGCGTCCGTCAGTCATTTTGTCGGTAAAATTTATCACGCACGCAAGACCGATGGCCGATATCTAACAACCAACCTAATGAGAGCGACAGTTAGACACATTTGGTAGAAGCACGCTTTCCGCTCGTTATTTGTTACTGATCGATGTCGATAACGTCATAAGATTTCATTGGCTAGATGATGGATATACATTATTTATAATATTTATGAGGACGCGAAATTCACGAAAAATGATATCGTTGAAAAATAATGAATAATAATTTTATCCTATGATGATTTCATAAGGTTAATATCTATTATGATAAATATAAATACGAAACGAATTTTCAGATCATCGAAAAATCTATAGGAACGAGGCACTAGGAGATTCGCTCGAGGCCGATGCTGAATAGTGTAGTTTCTGATGTCATATCCTTCGTACAGCTTCCATAAATGAGATTGGAAATTCATCGAACGAGAACAATCTAGGATATCCGGTCTATCAGGAGATTTTAATGAACCCAGAGGCGAGTTCAATTTGGACGGTAATCTTTAAACGAAAGTGACGATGACAAACGTTAATAATATAAATCGATCGATCGTTGGACTAGATTCCTTTTAATTCTCTGTCTCTCTTTTTCTCTTTCTTTCACTACCCGTAGTGTTTTATGCAAACCGATAAGTATCTACGGCATTTCTTCGCGTTAAGAAAAGCCGATAAGTATCAACGGCATGGTAAACTTACGATTCACGCTCCTTCGTTTATCGTAAAAGTCAATCTCTATTCAATTTCGTTAAGTCGACCCCACAATAACGAATCGCAAGGTTTTGTTTTTAAAAGGACGTTTCGATAACGTCACGTTAACGTTAATGGACCGATGTATTCCAACGCGAAAATTCGTCATATAGAAAGTAATACGACGTATGCTTTGAGCTTTATGTTTTTCTTCACGGATAATATATTTAACGAAGTTTATACCTCGAAAGATATACGCGAGAGAAGGATGAAATAAAATCGACGAACTAAATAACTTGGAAATAACGCGAGGAAAAGATATAAAATTTCATTTCTACGTTTCTTCAAGCTTTCTTTCTTTCTCTCTTTTTCTCTCTCTCTCTCTCTCTCTCTCTCTCACTCTCTCTCTCTTTTTTTCTCTCTCTCTTTTTCTTTTTTTCCGTATCACGCTATGAAGAACACAATCTAGATAGAGAAAAAAATCTTGCTGGCCAGAAATACGTCATTACAGCATCTACAAGAGAAGCTAGCACTCCATCTTAATTCCCCTACTTCGCTCAAAATTAAAGTTACTAGAGCCAGAGGCTTTTTCTTTTCCGTACGAAGAAATACGTCTCTACTCAAGAGACCAAGCAGAGTAATATATCTCGAATGCCTTAGGTGCCATTGAAATTCTCCAGCGAGCTAACTTGTCAATTTATGGAAAAAACCCTTAACAAAAAATCTTTTCGCTGTTCTATGAATAACAATAATAATAGCAATAATAAAAATATTAAGAATATTAAGAATAATAACAATAATAACAATAGTAAGAATAATAACAATAACAATAACAATAACAATAACAATAACAATAATAATAACAATAATAATAATAATAATAATAATAATAATAATAATAATAATAATAATAATAATAATAATAATAATAATAATAATAATAATAATAATAATAACTATATGAAAACAAACATAAGCTTACATTAAATTATATAGAAAAAAATAATAAAATAATATTATTATTTTGACACTCAATGGCGGATTGAAATTATCGAAACATTTTCTATCGCATTAAAAAAATTGTACGTAAATTTCTCAGATTAAATAACGAAAAAAAGTATATAGTTGTTAAACATATCATTCGTTCACTTCACTATTATCTATTTTAATTTGGTAGTAAAATCTAGAAATAATTTTGAAAAGAGAAATAATCTACATAATGTAAATAATGATAGATAATATTATAATAATGACAATGATATAATATCACAAAGTAAATAACAAGGAATACAATTAATTCAAAAAATTTATTATCTCTCATCCTCTACGTCTTCTCACGTTAAAGTGGCTCGATGATGAAACACGAACTACTACCTAACCATTTCTCTGATCGCTCGCGGGTATTGACATATCGAATGAAAAGTTTCCGTCATCATGGCGTAAAAAAAAACGATTCGCTTCGTCGAATGTTCGAGGTCAAATGAGAATGAATTTAGCGTATTCTAAGAAATGGTGTATTTTTGTAAACAACTCGCAAAGTAAAAGTCAAAGAAATGATTTTAATCTTGTTTCGTCGCGCAATCACGTTGGCCTTGTAGAAAGAAAGAAAAAACGAAAAATAAGAAATGCTGTAAGAAAGATAAAGAAACACAGAGAGAGAGAGAGAGAGAGAGAGAGAGAGAGAGAGAGAGAGAAATAAAGAAAAAAAAGAAGAAAGAAGGAGACAAAATTCGTTAGAGAGAGAAAGAGAGAGAGAGAGGAAGAATTTGGTGGTCGAATTAGAGCAAATCCTCTCGACCCCATCGTCTTTTCTTGTTCGTGAAAAGTAGCTAGAGAATAAAAACGAAGTGTTCGCGGTCGGGAGCGCCTAAGGGCGCTGAAATACAGAGTAGTGGCGGGGGCAAAAGTACATTCTCGACGCCCACGGCATACTACGGCACCTCGAAGGGCACACCTCGCACGTTCGTCGCTCAGATGCTCGCACCATTCTGACGACAAAGGAGAAAATCCATTGCGAAACTCGAAAACTCGTTTTTCGCTTATTCACTGTTCACCGACTTACTCTCTTCTATTTCCTTTCTTTTTTTACTTTTTTTTTCTCTTTTTCTTCATTTCCCATTTTTTTATTTCTTTGATTTTGAAATATCATTTTCTCTATTATATCCCTTCTGATATCTTGTATTACATTATTTTTTTCATTTAATTTACACTTATATCTAATATATCTTCTTTAATTTCATATATAAAATTAAGTTTGATTGAATCTGTTACATCATCTTTTCAATAAATTAAATAGATACTATTCTAATTTATAAAAAAGAAAAAAGTCTTCTTTTTCTCAATCCATTCTTCCTCCCATCGTCCCTCGTCTTTTCCATTATTTCAACGACAAGGATGCTCGGATCAATATCATTTTCCTAAGTGGCTCGTTTCGTGGTACACGTTTCCCCGTAATACCTGAGAATATAAGCCAACTCCTTTCTCTTCAAGGCGAATTACGAGTGACACCATTTCGGACATATCATTTCCTTCCTTACTTCCTTCCTTCCTTCCTTCTTTCCGTCCTCCTTACCTTCTTCCCTTCCTTTATTTCTTCCGAGTCTCTGGTGATTTATCGCATCAATGCGTTTCGATTGCTCGCCGATTCGATATGTTACTTTCGATTCGAGTAATGACTCGTATTGATGGATGACCTCTAAGCATCTTGTATTAGATATTCTTTCCTCTCTATATTCATATATATCGATCTATCGGAAACGTTTTACGTTATTCTATTTGATTTACGTAATGGAAGACACTTTTATATGATAAGATGTAATTCGTTTTCTCAAAGAATTTCTCTCGATCTTCGTTTCTATAGCAATCCTTATAAATTCGATCAATTAAATCGTGCCAGCCGTTCGCTCTCCAACCTCAATGCTCAATAATACCCGTAAAGTGCTTTTATAAATATATAGAATCTCCGCGCACGACTAGTGATACATTTAATGTTGCTTTCTTTTTTCTTTCTCCACGGATATTTCATACTCGTCGATTGTATTTATATATTTTATATTTTTAATTGTAAATGAATTAGACTCTCAGTAATGTGAGAAGATTGGAGGAAAGAGAGAGAGGGAGAGAGAGAGAGAGAGAGAGTGTATGTGTATCTAGGTATCATAGAAATAAAATTAATGTATTGATTATAGTCGTTTGAGATCTCATAATGACTGAATTTATTAATAATATTCCAACATGAAATTTAATTATTGATCATTCAATCGGATCGATTATGAAACGATAACGGAGCATATACAGACACCTAAATGTACATATGGATGTCTATTATTTACTTTTGTTTATATATGCATTGTCATACGATCGATAACTTCATTTTCATTTAGATTTTCGAGGTCTCGCTTCGTGCTGAGTTTTGTTAAAACCTTGAAAAATCGTATCCCTCCGTTAGAAATTCGTTTCTTGAAAATTTACAAAAGCCGAAGATATTATAGCAAAGTTATTAAAGGTTTAGATGTTATCCGTCGTCGATGTAAAACATACTGATCTTAATAAAAAAAAAATGTTCCGTATCGATTAGTATCGTTCACTTTTGCTTTTGTTCTTAATCGATAACACACAGTACGTTGCACAGATTCAAAAATTCATTAACTACATTATTGATTTATCGAATTTACCAACTATCCGGAAGCCATAAAAGCATATATCGACACAGGAATTTGTATATCATTAATCGTATTAAAGCTGAACCAATTAAAATCCCGAGAGGTAAAGAGAATTCGGTTCGTTGATTTCGCTATCACTAATACTAAATATTCTTTAATACTGTCCAGTAAATACAGTTCTGTCTTTATCACACTTTCCTAACAGATGCACTTAACCTTGGATTTTTTTCTTCATTCGTACGGTCTTAACTAGATTTTTTTCTATTATCCTCGAGATTTATAGGTGACCGTACTAGACGTCTAAAGTACGATGGATATTTTGTATCTCACTCTTTCTCTCTCTCTCTCTCTCTCTCTCTCTGTCTTTCTCTCTCTCTCTCTCTCTCTCTCTCTCTGTCTTTCTCTCTCTCTCTCTCTCTCTCTCTCTCTCTCTCTCTGTCTTTCTCTTTCTCTCTCTCCCTCTCTCTCTCTTTTTCTTTCTCTTTCTTTCTTTCTCTCTTATTCTCGTTCTTTCAAAATCGGTCCATCTCTGTCCGTTTACGTCGTAGCATTCCCCCTGTCGATCGAAGGGAAATTTTTCACTACACACGGCAATATCGCTGAATCACTTTCTATAAGATAAACAACAACGTCAAGAAGAACAACAAGGGAAAAGGGAAGACAGGAGAAGAGTGGAAAGAGTTAGGTAGTGTAACTCGAACGTAGAGAAAGGAGGCATAGTTGAAATTTCAATGAAAGACTTACACTAACCCACATAGCTAACCTCGTTTGTATAGGTAACTAACTTCTAGACTACGTTCGTGGAATTTTCAAAAATTTAGGTAAAACTAGGATGTTGAAACGTGTTTCGAACGGACACCAGCAAAAATGCTACATAAAATGGATACCACAACCGGGATTTCGCTTTTCCACGTTCTGCGGAGGGTTTGAGTAGTTGCACGAGCGGGACGTACGTCAAAAGTAATTAAACTACAATCGTGTCTAATGGCGAGCCAGATAACCGCTTGCTCCGCGAATGGTAGCGTCCGTTCGTTTTCAAGCGTGAATCGTACGAGGTTGTGGAACGACTGTTGAGATTGTAGCTCGATCGAATCGTTAATTTAACGCGATAGTAGCTTAAACATAGAGACGTCAGCAAGTTCCGGATTGAATTTTAGAAATTGATCTTCTATCGTCATTGATATTTTATTGTCAAATACAATATTTAGGTATTTGATGTCAGATATAATAAAAAAAAAAAAAAAGAAAACAAAAATTGCGGAATTAAATATTAAAATAAATTCGAACGTTAAATCGTTCCGTACCGACGGAATTTAACAATTACTTCTTTTACATATTATTTTTTTCTTTTTTTCTTTTTTCTTTTATCTCCTTTTAACAACCATTATCGATCACGGTTTAGGAAGGATAACCAGAAGAGAATTTCGGGGCAACATAATTTATCGGCTTCCTACATCCTCATGGAATTCTACGAAGCCGAGAGGGATCATACACGAGTAAGATAAACGTTATATCCGTTGGCTGAAATATCGGCCGCGAATTCGACCAATTTCAAAGTCTCGTATCTTATCCGTTGCATGAGTTTCTCCAGCTTCAACGCATTTCAAGACGAATAAGTAAGAAAGTAAGTACGTAGTTTTCTTATAAGGATAGTAGCAATTAAATCAACCTTTTGTCTCCGTTATCCATCCTTGTCACAGGGGTTAACCTCATTACATGGAAAGCTTCGTATAGTTAAAGCGTTCATTTTACCTCGACCCGATCTATGCATGCATACACCTATGTTGTTTATCTATGCTCGACAATCCTCCACCTCTCCTCCTCCTCCTCCTCTCCTCCTCCTCATCCTTCCTCCACTTTATACGTAAACATTGTGTGGTCGCACAACACGAAGCAATTAAGAATTGACATACCATAAAGTAAATTTTATATAAGCTTTTCTTACGATTTTAAATCATTTCTTAGTGAGAATTAACAATTTCGAAATGCGTTTCTCGTTTACTTATTCGACAAACGTAATAAAACAAAATGAAGAGAAGAAATAAGCGGTAATTAAATGAATTCGAGAGTGCCCTATCACAATTTGCTTCTTCGGAGGTGAATCATGGGGACGTCATAAACGACTCTTGGCTTACGCCTCGGTATTGCTAAATATTTAACGAGACACTGTAAAGACGAGATATGCTGTATTGCTAAAACTAGCTGCGTTCGCAACGACGATAGCTTGAATGTTTATAGCCAAGAGAAATGGAGAAAGATAGATAAAGCTTTGTAAGCATAGTGTTGCAAGCGCGAAAAAAAAAAGCCACGAGACCGATCGATTTGCGAAGGAAAGATCGATAACGTGTAGCTAGTAGGTTAGTAGATACTTAGCAACTCTTGGACGTGTTTCGAAGGAACATTGGAATAATAAAACTGACTAGAAGAAAAAGGAGAAGAAAAGAAAAGAAAAGAAAGAGAGAGAGAGAGAGAGAGAGAGAGAGAGAGAGAGAGAAAGAGAAAGCGAGAAGATTTTTTGTCATGTGATTCCCAAAAGGTCCAGTCCAATTAAAACTTTTCACAGCTATTTCTTTGTCGAGAGATCGACAATTTAAATCGTAAAAAGGAAGAAAATCAACTGCTCTGTTTTTGAAGCACGAACGATTTATCGAGAAGTCTACTTTAACGAGAAGGAAAGAAAAAGAAAGAGAAAAAGAAAGAGAGAGACAGAAAGAAAGAAAGACAGAAAAAAAGAGAAGATCCTTCTCGCTTCTTACGTTCTAATGCTGATATATGTACGACGAACAAGCCATTCTCACTTTCCATAGGCCATTTGCATTTTACCCTATCCAACTCCAGCTCTTCTTCTTCCTGTTCTCCCTCCTCCTCCTTCTCCTCCTCCTAACCCACACTTTTCAACTCTCGTTTATCCGTTTTCTACAAAATCGCGCTTTAATAGCATCATTCGCTATGGTGGATGACAAACGAGCCGGTGGAAGAAAAACAACTCAGTATTCGCGATGCGAATCCCACGGGATTCATCGGCCCTGACATTTAAACACGCGTCCTACTCCTATTTTTTGATTAGTCTAATACGCCTACACCAGTCTGAACGAGCAACGACAACACCCGAAGATAATCGTGAAAATTACTAACCAAAGCCCCGACCTGAACTTTCGAAATCGAATATAAAAGAAAGTAAAGCTGGTCTTCTTTGATCGCGTTGAAACACGCGATCGTTCGGGAAAATTCGATGAATAGTTCTTTTTCGTTCTTATTTTTTCTCTCTTTCTCGTTACAAGTAATTCGAGTAAGTTATAAACAAACACATTACGAAATGCAAAAAGTTGAACGTCTGTTTTACTCATACAAGCTGAGATCGATAGTATTTGAAATCGATAAATCTTAGTTCTCCGTGTCTGTCGATCGATCGTTAACACATCGAAGATTTTTACTCGTTCATTCTTATAATTTTTCTTGGAAGAAGAGTTTTAATGTTTTATCATAAATACCGATTATAAGGAAAAAACATTGACTCAAACTCTTTATCAAAATCTCTTTTTCAATATTTTCAATTTAAAAAGAACCATCAAACTTCTCTATATTAATAAATATACTATAATATAATAATATCTCGATTATATGAATAACTTGCGAGACAATTTAAGAGAAGATATATGTGTATATATGTATATATATATATATGTATATATATATATATGTATATATATATATATATGTATATATATATATAAAAGATAAAATTATTATTAAAGAATCGATTAAACCAGAACATTTTGAAAGGAATTATTCTCCTTTCAAATACTTTCTAATAAATCATGAGTTCGCTTTATGTATCCGTATAATCGTGATTGCAAGCGATATTGGTAAAAGCATTACCTGAGATCGTTAGCTCTGTGCATTCTCATACCACGCGGCGGATGTCGCGGGGGTGGCGTGCACCTGCAGTCACAATGCATGACGCAAAGGGCGACGCTAGTTGCAAGAGTTACAACCAAGGGTGCCGCGAAGAGATGAATGATCGTAGCTACATGCGCCTCCCTATTATAAGATGCCATCACGATGCTGCCGTTAACGCGACTGTAGTAACACGGAAACTTTGCACCCTCGTAACCCATGTCACGAGTGAAATTCTCACAATCTACGACCGGTGGATAACCGCAGCCCTTGATGTTAACAAGAAGTACCGCCTCGATGTCGCCACTCGTTGGTGCTGTCGTATGGGAAAAACAAACAATACATCGGATTTAATTTATTAATCTGATATTAAGTAACAAAATAGTTCGTACAATCTTTTTTCTTTTTTTTCCTTCATTTTCTTTTTTTTTAATTCTTTCTTTTTAAATTCTTTATCACATTCTGTATCTCACGTGGTTACACGACCTATCTACGCATGCGCGTCAATCGTTGAAAAGTGTACTAACATTAAAAAGCATACAAACTTGTTGAATTACTTAACAAAAAGAAAAAAAGAAAAAAGAAAAAGTAAAGATTACTATTAAAGAGAAACGGTGGATCTTACCAGGTGTAGCAGCGGTGGTCGTAGTTGTGGTGGTAGTAGTAGTCGTAGTAGTGCCACTAGTTGTTCCCGTATCGTTTTTCATACTATCGTTGTTCCAAGGTGAATATGTGACGTATATATGTGTACACCTGTAAACGTCACTGGTACATCCCTCCCGGCAAGAACTCCAAGTGCAATTGAAAAGACCCCAAAGTTCCTCTCGTCTGGAGGTTGTGCAGATAACCGGTTCCGGTGAGAAATCGGCGGCTAATGTACTGATCGCCGGATCAACGTAAAGCGGTACCAGGAAGAGGAGGGCGGCGCCGCCTGAGGTCGCGACGAAGGCCAACGCCGAGGTCGCGTAAAAGTTTAGCCGCTGACGGCAGGTACGCCGTGGCGGTCGGCGCCTCGCAGCGCCAAATCCTAACTCCAACAGTTTGCGACGACGTAATTCTCGTTCCTTCGACTCACGTGCCTCGTTTTTCTTCTTGTATCGTTCTTGACGATGATGATGATGATGGTGATGATAGTGGTGGTGATGGCGATCGCTACCACTTTCTCCTCCACCTCCACCTCCGTCTCCAATATCGCCTCCTACGCTCGAGCTTCCGAGGCTCTGCTGTCCGTAATAACGACGATGATGATGATGATAATCGTTCTGGCACTGGCACTGACAATGACAGTGACAGTGCCCGCAGCTCGCCTCCAACAGAAGATCCGAGCTGCTTCCACGCATCACCCACCTGCGGCTCTCAAAGAGGCGCCAACCCGATCCTCGTTCTCCTCGTTCCTTCGAATCTCCTCGTTGTCTTCTTGGCAGACACCGAATGACTCTCTGATAATCGCCACGACTCGGTGCCGCGATTCCCTCCTCTAGGATTCCTTCCGCTAGGACTCATCGAGCGTCCTCACTTACCGGATCACCGCGACCGATCCTTCTTTCTTTCTTCTTCTTCTTCTTCTTCTTCTTCTTCTTCTTCTTCTTCTTCTTCTTCTTCTTCTTCTTCTTCTTCTTCTTCTTCTTCTTATTTCTCTTCTTCTTCTTTCTCACTCCAATACTTTCAAGTTTTTTCGACCGATTTTCCGTCGATAAACCGATTGATAGCTCCTCTCCCTCTTATCTCACTTCTTTTCTTTTCCTTTCGAAACAATTTTTAAAAACAATTCTATCGATCATAATCTCTCATAGATTACGAGACCTTCGTTGAAACGATAGGAACGATGAAGCATCGCGAAATGGATCAATCTCCTGGATCATTCCTCGTGTAAATCCTCTTAAAATCGTTATCTCTGATCTTCAGATTGTATCGCAGGCGCGCTCGACGACAACAGATTCGATATTTTCAATGCCGTGATGGTATGTTCAGCCGCAACGGTATGTTCAACCGCGCGGGGCTTTACAAACCGAATCCGTGAATCGTTGCTAAGCCGATCGCGAATCTGGCACCTCATTGGATTCTCCTCTTTTAATTAGTGGAATGTACATAGCTCATTGGACTCAATTCGCGAGCAGGTGAAATTCAAAAACACTATAATTCCTTTCTTCGAAGTTTTATTACATTCTCTTACTTTTTATTTCATTTTTTTTCCTTTTTCCTTTTTTGTTTTTTTTTCTTTTTCGTTAGATTATATATCGTTGTCTCTCGTAAAGATAGGCCTTCAAGGGGAAAAAGTAAACTTCTCCACGGTAACTCACTGAAATCTTCATTAATGATACAAAGAGAGGGTCAGAGTCGTTGTCTTCTTCTTAGACCAAAGATAAAATTCAACTCAGCTAGTCGTCGTTTCCTTTAGCCTCTCATGATATCGTTCTAAATTAATTACGATATTCTCTCTTAAAGGAAGAAGATATCCCGTCGTACTCCTTGATATTTATTATTTTGTGAATGTCCTTTCGATGATTCTTTCTACTTGTTTATATATGGAAATAACAAGTAATCTATGTAACACATTACCATATCCTTTACTCTCTCTCCCTTTGATATCTGATTCTATCAGTACAATCTCTTTTTAATTTTTTTCCAAATCTTATTCACTTACGAATATCCTTCGGTATATAGTTCTTTTCTTCGAACGACTCTAGTTGCTCCTTGACATTTTCCAAGATGTCCCGCCTTTTCTATCGTTCTCCTTTTCTCAGAAATTTTTCTTTGTCGACGAGAAAGAAATATAGAGAGATAGATAGATAAATAGATACATAGATAGATAGATAGATAGAGAGAGAGAGAGAGAAAAGGAAGGGAGAGAGAGAAAGAAAAGGAAGGGAGAGAGAGAGAGAGAGAGAAAAAGAGATAGAGATGGAGATAGATAGAGAGATAGACGGAGAAAGAGAGAGAAAGAAAGAGTTAAAGAGTTAGACTGAGAATATTGAATCACGCGTTACAACGACGTTATCCTACGATCGATCCTTGCACGAACCACCTGTACTGATGTATACACGAGAGCTTTCTCCTCTCCTCAGGCGCGCGCTTTGTTATATTCTTCTTATATAAAAGAGAGGGAGAAAGAGAAAGAGAGAAATAGATAGAGATGGACAGAGATATATAGAGGTAGATAGAGAAAGAAAGGAGCATAAAAACAGTGAGAATTCTTGGATATTGACAACGGTAACGATGATAATGACGATGATGATAAAAAGGAGGAGGAGGAACAAGAGGAGATAGAGACGATAAGCCTCTTTTGCTCTTACGAAAAGGAGCCGTACTTGTCTGATCTTGTGTGTCCCGGCACCATCCGCCTCGCGGACCGCGAGTTAAAACGCGACTAGTCGTCCAACGTCGTACAAAAGTCCTCGATGGGACAGGCTTTCGTCCGAAACGACAGGGCGGGGTTCCATATGCGCATGAGCGAGTGCTACACTCCACCACCCTTATCCTCCTCTCTACATAACATAACTCCATCGCGCACTACGGTGCATCCTCCTTGTTTATGCTCTCTCGGCGAGTCCTTCCTCTTTCACCTCCCACCTTTCTCCTTTTCTCTCTTTCTCTTTCTCTCTCTCTCTCTCTCTCTCTGTTTCTGTCTCTGTCTTCCTTACTCTTTCTTGTTCTTTGATACTTCCCTCCTTTACTTTCTTCCACCCCTTCTACATATTTTCTCATTCCTTTCCATACGATCTCATCATTATCGTCCTTTAATTACGTCCAATAATTAATTCAATATTTTTTTATTTTTATGTTCTTTTTGTTTTGTTTTTATTTTATTCCTCCTATATCCTTTATATTCCCAAGTTATTATATAAAATTATAAAATTCGTCGATGAGCAACAGTTCAACGAATTTCAAGTATTTTTGGGTCAATATCAAGTATTTTTCTTTTCTTATTTATCTTATTTAATTTAATTTTACTTTCCTTTTCTTTTTGTTTTTTTCTTAAAACCAACAGAGAGAAAACATGGATTCGATCATGGTGATATAATAAATATATATATATATATATTTAGACAGAAATAGTATAGTTCTCAATCTATTCTTCGAGATACGCTTTTTCCAGTATATATACAATTCTCTTACGTATCGATGCACTTAAAGAGTGCAAATCCACAAATCCTCTCTTTTTTTTCGAGAGAGAAGAAGAGAGAGAGAGAGAGAGAGAGAGAGAGAAAGAGAGAGAAAGAGAGAGAAAGAGACAGAAAGCTTCTTTGATCGTTTGCACGGTCGAGTTTTACAAGTGAGTCTAAATAAGTTGGATGAAATTCTCATGAACGATCACTTCTTACTAAGATAGAATGTAATATTACTATTGCCGAATAGTGTTTCGTAATAATATTGCTAAAAACCAGCCTTCCCAAAATTACCACAATTATCAAAATTAATAGTTCATATTTTTTTGAGAATTATTACTATTATTCTTATTCTTATTTTTATTCTTATTATTACTATCCTTATCATTATTATCATCATGATCATGATTATCATCATCATCATCATGATTATTGATATCATTATTATCATTATTATTATTATTGTTGTTATTGATACTGTTATTGTTATTGTTATTCTTATTACTATTATTACTATTATTACTATTATTACTATTATTATTGCTCCTATTTACGCTTTAAATCGTTTACTATCGATTATAGACTCTAAATATCACAACTCGATAAAAATGAGAAAATGGTTGGATAAGAATAAATCAATGTCGAGTAAGAGAATGCAAAATGCAAGGTCCGACTGATGACGAAATGCACGAAAGTGAGCGTCATTCGACATTCCTTATGACGTCATATCGAAACGAGAGAAAGCCGTTAAAAAAAAGATTGCTTTTGGTACGTCTATGTGTCGTTAAAAGGAACTTCGTAAATTTAACGTTGGCAGTACTGAGTTAATGTGTATGAAATTCTACGCGTGGCAACCTTGATGTCTACGGCCAATCAGGCAATGTTGTTTCCATTTGCGTTGACCAATCAGATGCATTGAACGCCAAGACCAGAATGCATTGCACATTGAAAGAATAGCGTGAAAGTGGGGGGAAACGGTCTAGAAAGTCTCTCACGGCGTGGCTTCGTTCTCTTCGTTGTCGAGCGGCGTAGTGGGTGCCACCACTTTTCGAGGACGACTACGAAACGAGCTGCTACGTATCTAGCGCGAAGGCGAAGGAGAGGAAAGAGGAGGCTTCGATCGGTAGACGTGCCTTCCTCTGATCATCCTCAACCAGTCTCACGCGTAATAGAAAATATGGCGGGAACGGAGACGCCAAACGTAAAGTCCGACATAACGAACCCATCCTCTGAGACAAACGAAAATAATGCAAGAGAAAGGAACGTTCAAGGCGGAGGTGGAGGTGGCGGTGGAGGTGGTGGAGGAGGAGGAGGTGGCGGCGGCGGTGGCGGCGGAAGTAACCGTGGACCTCGTGGTAGAAAAGGAGGTACAAGATTTTCCGGCGGACGTGGCGGTGGAATGATGGGTGGAAGAAACGATGGACCGGTAAGAACGTTCATTTTTCTTTGCTTTCTCTTTCTTTCTCTGTCTTTCTCTCTCTATATATATGTGTTTGTGATATATATATATATATGTATGATATATATGCATATATATATGATATACATATTTATGCGACGAGATCTTTGAATATTGGCCACAATGCGTCTCGTTTCGCGGCCATCTTTTTTATTCTGTCCACGCGTCGTTTCTTATCGATAATTTTGTGCCCTTCTCAGCATGCTTCCTAATAAAAATTACGATCAGAATTTAACATTTTTTTACTACGTAACTTTTATAGGATTAAAGATTATATATATATATGGAATCTATATGAAATCGTTTATAAGACTATTTGAAATAAGACGCATATCGTTTTTGTTCACGATCGTTGTTTCTCAATGTATTAACTATATCAACTTTATATATTATTTTTGGGCTTCTCTAATACCTCATTTTATACTTATGAGTTGTCCTGTTGCGTACCAGCTAAAGTAGTTTAGATATATTGTTTCATTATTCGTAAGATATTATTAAAAGATTTCTAACTTATTTTTTTATTATCTAAATGCATAACATTACCATATGATTATATGTAATTTGTAGAACATTTTCACTTGAAGAAAAGTAGATTCATCGGGTTATCGATCTTTTTTAGACGCCATTAGTAATCTTACAGAATGGCACGTCTCAAAATGGTTGCATACCGACGCGATGCTTCTATAGATGGCGCACTATAAAGGAACACGTGTTTCTAATATATATTTCATATGCGATAAATTATGTTGTATACTTGAGATTTTTTTTTGTAAATGAGGAAAAGTTGAAAAGTGTCAATAAATTTATTAGTTTTATACTTCTTGTTAGAGATATTTGATAAATAAATTCAATAAAAATGTTTTAGATGAAAATGAGTGATTCCATGATAGATGGTGGCTTAGATAATACAATGTCGGAAGGAATGGGAGGTATGGGAGGAATGGGTGGTATGGGTGGTATGGGAGCTCGTGGAGGCGGTATGCGTGGTGGTAGAGGCGGCAGAGGTGGAGACCGAAATATGGGAAATCGTTCTCAAGATGTAAGTTTCTAAATTTTGAAGTAAGAGAATAAAGAAAACTTTTGGACGAAGATTTTAGACATTTTGTTATAGGATCGATTAATGGAACGGATAATGGCTATAAGTGGCCCTACACATGAGTTGCCACCTCAAGAAACTGCAGAAAAGAAATTCAGTGGTCGTAATCGCTTATATATTGGTAATCTTACAAATGATGTTACCGAAGAAGAAATCCAGGCGATGTTCGCACAGTATGGTGAAATATCCGAACTATTTGTGAACAAGGAAAAGAATTTTGCATTTCTTAGAATGGTAAATTACTTTAATTTTTAAATACTTTATACGCGTTATGATATTTTGCTGATATGATTAAAATAATTACCGTTTGATAAAATTATGATACAAACTTAATGGCTGTAAATTTTTTATGATTGTATTAACTATATATATGTATATCAGTAGTCTTCTTAAACGAATTCAATTCTAATACAGTTTGTTTATTGCTTATCTTAGGATTATCGAGTAAATGCAGAAAAAGCAAAACATGAGTTAGATGGAACTATGCGTAAAGGTCGTGCTCTTAAAGTACGATTCGCTCCTCATTCTTCTACGATAAAAATAAAGAATCTCACTCCATGGATTTCGAATGAATTGCTAGAGAGGGCATTCAGTGTATTTGGAGAAATTGAACGTGCAATCGTTATTGTTGACGATAGAGGGAAGTCTACAGGTGAAGGTATCGTTGAATACTGCAGAAAACCATCAGCGCAACTTGCTTTGAGAAAATGTACGGAAGGGTGTTATTTCCTTACTGCGTAAGTTTATTCAAAATGATTATTTAACTATCTTTATGAAGCCCCGAAGCCACGCTTGTGATAAATATTTCTTTATCAGCAAGTGCCGTAAATATTTTCTAGGGGAATAAAAAAATATATTCCACATATATAGGAACCATGGCAGATTATTATTCTTTGTGCTGTGTGCCAAAAAGTGGAATACAAATTTATTTATTTATTTATTTATTCTTTTATTATTATTATTATTATTATTATTATTATTATTATTATTATTATTATTATTATTATTAAGAACACTTATTTCCAAAAAGATAATGATAAATATTTATATTCTAATAATTTTAATTAATTTCAGATCTCTTCGGCCTGTAGTTGTCGAACCTTTTGAACAACAAGACGATATCGATGGTTATCCTGATAAAAATTTACCACGTAAGAATCCCGAATTTTTCAAGGCTCGTGAAATTGGACCAAGATTCGCGCAAATAGGTAGTTTTGAACACGAATATGGAACAAGGTGGAAACAGTTACATGAATTATATAAGCAAAAAGAAGAAGCACTAAAACGAGAAATGGCAATGGAAGAAGAAAAATTAGAAGCTCAAATGGAATTTGCAAGATATGAGCATGAAACTGAATTACTTAGAGAACGTACGTATTTGATATTTTTGTCTTAAAAAAAAAGTAGATCAGAAGCTTTTAATAGTATTATTCACATTGTAATTATTATTTACAGAATTACGTATGCGTGAAGCTGATAGAGAAAGACAGAAGAGAGAATGGGAAATGAAGGAACGACAAGCGGAAGAACAGAGAACACGAGAAGAAGAATTAAGGAGACGTCAACAAGAAGAAATGGCGATCCGTATAAGACGGCAAGAAGAAGAACTACACAGGCGACAACAAGAAAATAATTTGTTCATGCAGGTGAGTTTGAACAATTAATTTCGTTTTCCTGTCTCACTTTTGATTTTTTTTTAATTAAAAAAATAAACCGTTAGCGATTAAATAAATACTTAATTACAATGCATTGTCCGGTATAATGTACTTTATAAAAATCTAATGTTTAACGATACTTAGGGCTCTGCTCCTTTTATTTTTAAGGAGCAAGCGATGAGAGGTGGTGGTGCAGGCGGCGGTGGTGGTGGTGGTCTCGGAGGCGGAAAGAATTATGATTCCGTTAGTAATAGTGATCGCGACGGTTATGGCCAACCAGACGGTAAGTTAATTTTTTTCTTTAACTATGCTTATATTGAATTTGAATGATTTGAAATTGCATTGCATATTCGTCTATTTGAAAAGAAATAGAATTTTAATTTTATATGTTCAACACGTTGCTGCAAATAACGGTTATAAGCCATCTTGCACATGACGATTGACGTTCAATTTCATGTGGCAATAATAAACAATTAAAAAAAAATGTTTCTAAACACGATCGTCAAATTAAGTGTGCGGCAGCATGTTAAGAAACAAAATGAACATCTTACGGGACTATATCATTCATTCATTTTTATAAATACTCACGCATATATATAATTGCTTATAACATCTGAGTCTACAGCAACAAATGCTAAAATTTCTTAAATATTAGTTAATAGCAGTAGTGGAATGATTAAAAGTTGAAAATCATTTGCAATCACATTGTAAATGTTTTTTTTTTATTGTTAATTACAGGTGGAAGCAGTATGCCAGTGGTAATGTATCTTTTGCATTTACAATTTAGTTTTATAAGTTCTAATCTATATCTTTACATTTCTATCTTGAAACGTTTTATTTCTTCTTCTTTCTATATTTTTTATTTCTACTTTGACGAAATAATCACAAATAATCACGACTACATATGCCGCGAATCCGTAAATCGGGAAGATCAAACTACAGGTTTTTTTTTGCATGAAAATATTGGAGCCAGTTTGATAGAAACTGCCACTGCCAATATCTCGATATTTTCTAGTGGTATATTCCATAATATCCCCGTGAGCATGCTGTCTGATATAACAGAGTTCTAATGTCTGCAACACTGCCAGATGTTTTATTTATTTTTTTTATTGATATAATTCTTTTTTGAACACACATAGACACATACACACATACACACACATTCGTAAAATTATTTCGTAATAATATTTAAGAGGCATTAACATGTGGAGGCGTCAATGAGCATGTAAAAACATCTCTCGTTATATTGGGTATCGAAAGATATATAAGTAACATCCATTAAAATAAGAAACATTCTGCATATTAATTACTTATAACAGTTAACAACTATATGTATATATTTATATTTTTTAGAAATATTGAAATACGACGATCAAGACAATAATTTGTCATTTTTAAGCATTATAACACTTCTTCAGTATCTTCATTCTTAAATCATGCAAGATGTATTATACGATAACATCTTTTAAATATTTTTTAAGATAATGTTCATGGGTTATATCAAGGAATTGAAGTGGGGAAAAAACATCGCTATTTTTTAAACGCGTCATACTTCTGATCTCGAATTTTCTTGAAGGTTTTTTAGGGTTGCCCAAGTTTCTACATGATTCGATAATCTAAAATTTTCTTTGCCGCCTTTTTCTTCGTGATGTTTTCTTAATTTAATTCGTTAGGATTGGGGAATATATATCTATCGTTTTTTGTGATTCTACTCTCGATCGAAAGCACGTCAATGTGTGAACGTATACATATGCATGGAATAATAATATATGTGCCCATTTTTATGTCATTTTCTTTAGGAAAATAATATAATATAAAGAAAAAAAAAAGTGAAAGTTATGTTCACGAGATCTGTGAACTTTAACTCGGGGGTAAAGATATCGTAATCGGTGATTTTATATAGTACTTAAAATATATTTTCAGATCGTTGGGGGAAAAAAATATATATACACTTAAGATCTCTAATTAATCCATGATCTATGTAAAGAAATTCTATAAAGAAATTTTTGTCTTCAATCGTAACGATCTTAACTTTTCTAACTTAGGACTGAAATTGAAACTTGCTGCGTTTGGTCTCTCCACATGCTTGCAGACAGGAGACTCTGTTTTTTTTCTCTAGTTCAGTTAAGATTTAGGTGTTCATCTACTATGGAACTTCGAATTTTCTATGAATACAATATTTTTCTACTGAAATTGATTTCGTATTTAATTTTCAATTTTTAATATTAAATATATAAGAAATACTTTTAAAAGGATTAGTTCCATAGTAACTATTTGCTGACCAAGCAATGCCCAATTTTATCAGACATTTTAGAGAATGTTTTATACGTTTACTCTCACAGTTTTATTGGATTATATAAATCTCTTAATTTTAATGTCGCCCCCTCCCCTCTATATATATATATATACGATATGTTCTTTGTGAATAATTCTTTTAAATGAACTATGTGAAATATGGAAAATCTCTCTAGAGTCTGTATAGTACGTAGAGTTTGCTTGGAGATCTTGATCAAATCTCCTTGCTCCTCACACCGTGTTCAGACTCTAAACACTAAAAATTATCTGTCCTTGGGGTAATACTACATATAATTTAATATTATATAAAACTAAAAATCAAAGGTATATTGCTAGCACTCGATACTTTTTTAACCATTATCAAAAATGAAAAATATTAAATCTGACCTCTCTTAATATCGCTATAAAACTTTAACTCTAATATAGTATACTTTTTTCAATGTGAATCTTTATCAAAAGAGAAGGGAAAAGAAAAATGTTTTGAGAAATCTCTAATGAATGAAATTTATGAATAATTTTTTTTCCCCGATTTGAAATAACATTCACGTTCTATTTTGAGTATATCGTTTAAATACTCAATACTATATTGCATATGATTTTTTTGTTTTAGCGAAAACTACTTCTAGTCTAAGAAAAAATGCTAACAGCATTTTAGAAACATACTATTTTAAACTCTTCGATCACGAAGCGTTGTTGTATCAATGCGTTTTATATACTTCAAGACCTAAGCAATATGGTATTATGAATAGACATTTTCGCGTTAACATAATCTAATTTTAATAACGATCATGTACCATTATGGCTTCTCTTTCTAAATACCTATGACAACGACGAAGACGAGACTACGTACGCTCTCTAAACAATATCCATCATTGTGTCTGCGTTGGGCATTTGCTTGGTCTTATTAAGAAATCGATGTTTAAATAAAAAAAGGAAAATATTTTATATACATATATATATAGAGAGAAACTTCCTTTGAAAGACGCTGATTAAAAAAAAAAATAAGAAAAAACATTAAAGAATAATATGCGTCTAAAAGTGAATCGATATATTAATAAATATATATCTCACGTATTCCAATATGTTATATCAATTATAATACTACTACTACTACTACTATTAGTACTACTACTACTACTATTACTACTACTACTACTACTACTACTACTACTACTACTACTACTACTACTACTACTACTTATACATATTATATAAACCACGCACGCAACATCTAACATTGTGTTTTCCCCTTTCTTTTCTATGTGATTTGACGAAAATTGTGACGATGACCTGTGCGCTGCTGTCAAACATGTGGATGGTCGCCCTGAAAAAACGTGCGAAAATCTATTTATGGTACATCCAAAACTCTGTTCTCGGTGTCCTGTTCTATCTGAATGAACACACGAAAACAAACAATTGTACCGTTCACGTCGGTGATCATATCTCAACGTACTACTCTTTCGGACGCTACGACATCATTAACAAAAAACAAAACTTCTTGACGAAACCTAAAAACAAAAAAAAAACGAACCAAAATATGGATCAATCGGGATATCGTTCCGCGTGATTTATTAATTGCTATATAATATCGTGTATCGCATATATCACATTTGCTGCGAATGTTAGGATCCAAAGTCGTTTATGGACGCATACAATAACATGGATCGTGGTAGTCGCGGTGGCTATAGCGACGATCGGGGACAAATCATGGATTTGATGGATATGAGAGTAGATATGAGTAATATGGGTGGCGGTCGTGGTGGTAGTGGCGGAGGTGGACGTTGGCAAGGAAACGATCGAAATCGTCAAGACGATTATCCTAATAAAAGGAGACGTTATTAGAAAGAGAAAGAAAAGTATGAAATAAAATTTAAGATAGAAAAGCAAAAGCGAAAACAAAGAAGAAAAGATAAAAAAGCAAAACAAAAACCGCGTAAAATATTACACCTTTCTTCTCCATATCTCTATCTTTAATATCTCTTTCGAGACATACATACAGATCATTTTCGTTGTGCGATTCGCTTCATTCTTGATACTATTTCTCTTTCTATCTCTCTCTTTCTCTCTCTATTTCTATCACTATTTCTATCTATCTTTTATAATGACTGGAATATATATATGTGTGTATTATATATATATATATGTGTGTGTGTGTGTGTTATATATACATATATATATATATATATATATATAAACCGATGAATGAATAAACTCTTTATCTATCTCTTTCTTACTATCTATCGGAATCTAAAGAAGTAGATCATGCCTCTTACGTCCGATATAAATAATGAAACGAAGGGAAAGAAAATTAGTCTTCTTTAGAATCGATGAACAACGATATGTAGGGAAGAAAGGGAAGATTAGAAAAAAGTGTCAGATATATCGTCCGCATATGAAAAAAAGGAAAAAATGAATACAAAAATATTGAAAAAAAAAGGAAAAAAAAATAATGAAAAGAAGAAATGGAGTAGTAGCTTCTATGAGAAAGTAGATCACGCAACGAGATACAAAACGTATGTGTGTGTGTATGTGTATATATATATACATATATATATATATATATATTATATACACACACAAACTGTCCGATGTTCTCTGCGCTCGAAATACTTTTGCTGGAAAAAGAAAAAGAACAAAAAAAATATCGAACTACAAAATATATATTTATAATTTACGATTTTCTAAGTTAAGGCATTAGGTTATACATACATAATATACATACATACATACATAATATACAAACATACATGCATACATACATGCTACGTATATAATATAGATTGCATTTTTTTCCCTTTTGGACCGAGAACGACATACTTCCATTTTCCTATTTTTCGAGCAAAATATCGTATAAAAAGGAGAAAGATTTATATATATATATATATATATATTATATATATATTATATATATATATATATATATATATATATATATATATATATATATATATTAAAATGTGTACGTTTTAAGGGTTTGTTTCGGTGCGCATGTACTTCAAAAATAATCATGTGAGAAATCTAAAATTGATATATTTGACATTAACCAAAACTTTTAATCTCTATTCTCTCGGCAGACATTAAATGTACAATTTCTATTTCGTGCTCTTTACGAAGTGAAATATACTTTATATTGTAAAGTAAAGTTTGTTGTACGCTTTGAACGACGGATTAATTTCATCGAGATTACATTACATTGGACTTTTGTGAAAAAAAAAACAAAAACAACAATAAGAAAAATGAAATAACAAACGAGAAATCATCTCATCTGACAAAAACTATAATTTTATCAATAAAGTTTTATGAACATATAAATATCTCGAATCTCTCTTTATGTGATTTCTGCAACTAGAGTCGCACAAGAGACGATCCTAACATGAACTTTTATATATGATTAACTCTGTTTTTCTTTCTTTATATATATATATACACACACCACACACACACACACACAAAAGAAAGTCGTGCGAACGATCTTTCTGCAGTAATCTCTCAATCACGAGAACATTATGATTTTTTTTTTTTCTTTTTTTTCTTTTTTTTATGATCCGTAATGTTTTCTACTGTCTCTTTATTTAATTGTCATTAATATTTTCTATCTTTTAGAAAGATATGGGAAAATCTAACCTCGCATTAAACATCGTTAAAAAAGTGTCTTTTTTCGCAGATTAATTAAATTAATTTACCCGTGTTCAATAGACCGTTTTATTTAATAATCAACCTTGATAATGATTATATAAAGAGGAGTTGAATGTTAATGCATAAAGAAAATAAAAAAAAAAATTAAAAAAAAAAAAAAATAAAAAAAAAGAATTAAATTCGATTAGATAGATTATATATACGTACCGATAAAATATGTTCTGAAAAAATGAGACCCTTGAGTAGTATTTCTCCGTATATATTCTTATAGACAAGATATTCGGAGGCGTCCGTTTCGTATCGTTATCTTGTTAAACTAAAACTAACTTTTCTATGAAGTTTATTTTATTTGACCTCGACTACATATTTACATGTTATATTTAAAACATATACATATATCTTATTATAAATTCTAACTTTTTTTCTTTAATTTTTTTTTTATAATAGAATATGATATATATATAGATACATAGATTTAAACATACATTATATTATTTGCTTAGTTTTATATCTTTTTTATTATGATTTTTTTTTCTATCCATGGAATTTTATTTTATTTCATTTTATTTTATTTTAGTTCGTTTTATTTTATTTTATTTTATTTTATTTTATTTCGTTTTATTTTATTTTATTTTATTTTATTTTATTTTATTTCATTTTATTTTATTTTATTTTATTTTACTTCATTTCATTTTGCTTTGTTTGGTTTTGTTACGTTTAATTCCCCTTTTGTTTCATGTCCGATAGAAGGAAGTATTAATGAGAGAAAGAAAAAGAATGAAATAACATCCATTTTGTTACACGTATTAGTATGTTATGATTTAAAATATTATGATTTAAAATAGAATAGAAAATTACGTATTTATTATTATTTAGCGTCTCCTGTAAGTGAATCGAATGTTGTAAGATAATTAAGATTACGAGGAAAAAATTCGTTGATTACGAACATATCCTTTTTTTGTTTGAAAAGAATGATATGTGTAATTATCGATATAAACAAAATCTACAATAATTATTCGGAGAGAAATGAAAGACAAATTTGTCGTTCGACGAAAAATAGAAAGGGAAGAAAGAGGAAGATATAAACAATATGTTTATTCCTGTTATTCGCTTGATTGTAAAATTATTTTATTATCAAGTTGAACGGACAACAAAATTCTCTCTCTCTCTGTTGTTCGTGCAATTCTCTCTTACGAAAAATGAGATGACTGACTCTGTTTCTCAAAGAGTACACCTTCATTAAAATGCCTGCGATTACAGTTACAACAATTCTACATATGCATTTGTAACACTGAATGATATTAATCAAGAGTCTTTTAACGGAGGAGAGACAGCACTCACAAGATAGGCTTACTTACTTGAAACTGCTAGTCAATGTGAAACTACCGTCACAAGGTGAGTAGATTTTGATAACAAATGTTATTAAGCATAATTTTATTTTAACATTTCGGGTGGGACGTTTGAGAATGAATTTGTGGCAAAAACTAAATAGCGAAATATATTATTACCATTATTATTATTATTATTATTATTATTATTATTATTATTATTATTATTATTACCATTATTATTATTATTATTATTATTATTACCATTATTATTATTATTATTATTATTATTATTATTATTATTACTACTACTACTACTACTACTACTACTACTACTACTACTACTACTATTATTTATTATTGTTATTATTATTATTATTATTATTATTATTATTATTATTATTATTATTATTATTATTATTATTATTATTATTATTCGTTTAAGAGAGATTATTACCTGTTTGTCATTTACAGGAAAGAGCTGTTTGAATTTTTCATTGATTTTATAATCTGTGTATATACATATATGTATACATATTGTCGTTTAATCCTTAATTGCGATTGATAGAAAATTACGACGACGATTATAAATCCCGATAAATCTTATATTTTCCATTAAGATGAAATACGATACTTAGACTGCATAAAAATTGTGAGAAGGGAATGTTTTTATCTGATCCAATTTTCATCAGCCTAGACCTTGTTTATTTCTACTCAAGACAACCGACCTATCTTTGCTCATGCTTTGACAATGGTTGTCTGGGTTTGTAATTGTGATCTGGGCTGTACAACTGAAAACAATATTTGACGAATAATCGATTATACCAATATCGTTTATTTCTCTCTTCTTTGGGGGTGTAATGTCGAAATTATGAAAAATAAAGTAAAGAAAGTAAATAAAAAAAATAAAAAACTATATATACAAAAAAAGTATCTATATATATGTATACGTCTTAACTCTGTCGGAAAGATTTTTACTTGCCACAAATCTGAAAAGAAATTCTAATTGATGATTATAATCAATAATTATAATGATAATTATTAAAACATATATAATGTGTTGGTGTTGACCAATGAATTATTAAACATTGATATATCTCGATTAAAAACGGTATCTACTAACGAAAACAGTCTCTAATATTTATAAAATAAAGTTATTGATGGAACCATTTGTTATACATATATTTTATCAATTTCTGATATCTCTAAAGTGTGAAAGATTAAAAACTTGAAATACGACAAACTTTTTGCCGTATGTTTAATTGATATATAAAATTAATCACTAAAATACCTGATCGCTATTGTGACATTATTTATAGTTATAATTATTCCCTCGAGAATATATCAAAAACGATAAATTAAATTTGCAAATTTGTAGGGAAATGTAACTTTCTTTTAATTCTTTAATGTGACGGTAACTTATTATAATTATGTATGGTTGCAGATTATAGCAGCTGCTGGTTGAAGAAACAATTTGATTATCGTTATCGAGGTTAGTTAAATTAATAATACAATTTCATTAAATACATTATTTTTAAAAATTAGATAGTAATTGTATTATCGCTTTGATTGTAGTTATACTTACTGGAATGAAGAAATGTGTGATCGGGAAAGCACATGATAATGGAACATGTCCAGGATGGGGAAATTAAGGATTTTTAAAAGTATGTATTTGATAGCATTAGATCAAAACTAATAACAGAAACTACGTCTAATTTTCTCTGTAGTCATTAATGAACGAACATTGGTCGAGCGTAGATATTAATGTTTGAAAACGTTCGATGCGTTTCATTGATCATTCTCTTTCGATAAGAAATCTTATTTCTAATTTTCATTCGTAGAATGTTTGAATGTTTATACGTATATCTATTTTCTTAGAATTGATATTTTTCATATTCAATTATTTATGTGATGAACACTTTCAACTGGAATTAACGATGATAGTATTCTCAACGTGTTCTGATATTAACGTAGTTGAATTTTTCTTTTTGCTTTCTTTTTTTTTTTTTTTTTTTTTTTTTAATGCAAGGATTTTTATTCAAGAATAAGTAATAATCTAAGTTTTTATTTTTTTTCAATAGAAATGAGAAAATGCTATCGAGTCCGTATTCTATATCCAGAAAAAAGTATAACACTGCGCATGGAAATATTTTATGGAAATAAAGGTAATAAATCAAATACATAAAACAAAAAATTTAGAAATTTCGTTATTTCTATTTTAAAATGAATTCACAAATAACAAAATGATGATTCCTTTCGGGACTGAAGACTGATGACAAACCTTAAATCCCAACGTGTAAATCAACTGAAGTTGCAATAACCTTTTATACATTATTTTTGCACGATACTACTTTTGTTTTCTAGAATCATTGTATGTTACAGATTTCACATTGAATTACAAATTGTTGGAAGGAAGAATTTTCGTGGATGATGGCGATAATGATACAGTGGTAATTAAAATGATTTCAATTATTACTTTGAATAATGAAAAATAAAACTTAGTAAAAAATACGATTATGATACAGTTTCAGATTATGGCCAAAATCTATCCGTAAATATATGTTTAATGAAATTATTACAAGTATGTTTGCTATAGTTCGATATAAATTGTTACGTATCTATAGTAGACCACAAATTCGTAACTTATGACCGCGCTATTGGCGATCGAGAATGCCAACGAAGCTTCGCGCAACCACGGTTGGAATTTTGCCTGGAATCTGGAATGTAATGTCATCGTATGTTCTCCTCCATTGTCATGGAAGATAATATTAACTGATGAACTATTGGCTAGAGTCCTGATATTAAAGATGACAAATCACGTTCAAAAACTGATACCTAAAAGACAAAAATCTACGAATCTTCGTATCTGATTATTTTACATTAAAAAATATATTATCCTATTGTTTGTTATAGAATGAAAATAACTGAATCTACATAACGAAGAGATATATGAGCTAAATAAATAAATCGGTGGCCATTAATAACAACGTTTAGTTAGAAGAGGATTCAATTATAATTATTAATTAGTAAGAAACTTTCAATGAAAATTATTTGTAACAAATAATTATGAACTAACATTTACTACCTTCATAAATGATCCTTTTTTCGAAGTATCTACGAATATTATTAGTTCTTGAGATATATTACTCTATGAATGAAAGGAATGTTTCTTCTTTACTTTGTGTGGCACACTGATCTATATAATTTTTTGAAAAAGGATGAAGATGTTTATCTATATAAATTATTTCTAGAATATATTTGTCATCTATTTGCTACCATGCTAACTTTATATATATCTCCAATTGAAAATAGTAGAATCGAAGTAAAAATTGTTTTAAAGGAGATAGAATGCACTTTCCTTTTAACCCCTTTGCTCTATAATATCGTGTAAGAGTTATGCATATGCTTTTTGCAAGCCTTATAAATATAAGAAACACGAGTTTAGACTCATAGTACGTATATTATAGAACTACGTAAGTAATATATAGGATATAAGAAGCATTTTAAGGTAAATCGAGAGTTATACTTGTTAATCGTCATCAGACATTGTCAAGCATCAGAAAAACACGAGTGAGTCCGTTATTGAATTGTTACAGATGCATTAGAAATTTTGTCTGCCGATTGATTTTAGCATGTGCCGTCACGACATAAATCATAGTACAAGGATTAATATACAATTTATCAAAATGGCTGTGATGTAAATTTAAAATTAGAATTAATGGCCACCGATGTACATGATTGTGAGAAATAAATGAAATTTTTTTGATTTTTAATATATATATGTGTATATATATAAACACACACACCTCTTTGTACTTCATTTGTATTTCAATAATGGGGAAATAAAAGGAGCAGGGAGGGGTTGGAAAAGGGAGTGTCTTGTCTCATGATTTGAACGATCATAGTAAAATGTGTGTGTCGTGAAAAAAGCTTCGACAACATTTTTATTGTTAACCGCAGAAAAAGCCATATACACTTTCACACGAAATCGATCATAGTTTATAATAATATCGAAAAATTTACGGTAATTAAACATTGTTGTACATAAATATAAAGATGACATTGCACGTTCTCTCATGTGTGCCAAAACTGTACAAAAATTATTCTTGAACATTTTCCGCAACACTCATTGAACAACTTATTACTCGGTGAGACAAATGGCGTATTTTTTTTCTTTATTCATTATTATTTATTATTATTATTATTATTATTATTATTATTATTAGTATTCATTATTATTATTATTATTCATTATTATTTCTTTGTTTCTTACGTCTCCATTAGTAAAACGTCGCACTAATTGCATTTCTGAGGTGCGCATACATTTTAGTATTTTTTTTTTTATTTTTTTTTTTTTTATTTTTTTTTTTTTTTTTTTTTAAGAGCTTTTGTCTTTCGTATGAGATGCGATATATTTCAAATTGATAATCAAATACACGGCCGGAGCGGGTGGAAGGAACGATTTTTGGTGTTTTTTGCGCTTCTATAAGTCTATCTAAAATCTATGTATTACTTTTTTTTAGCTGCGACGATCAAGTGCCGAACCTTTCTTTTTTCTTTTTTTCTTTTTTTTTTTTTTTTCGTTAATTTTTTATTTCTTTCTCCTTAATTTTTTCTTGGTGCTAGTCGAGTAAGTGTTATTTATTTTTTTTTTACTTAGCACGCATTTTTCGTCGTTAATCGTTTTCTTTTTTTTTTATTTTTTTTTTTCTCTTTATATCGCATTATTCAGTACAATTTTTTTTAACAACAGCAATTGTTTTTTTCTCTTTTACTTTTCTTTTTTATTTATTTTTTTTTTATTTTTGAAGTAAATCTCTTTTCATCGTAAATCTCTATTAAATATTATGTATAATATATCTCATCTAGAATTCCTTTGCAGTGACTTCGTTAGTGCAATTTTATTTTTTCTATATCATCGTATTGCTTTACACTTGCTTCAGGGAGACATTTTTTCCCCCATTTTTATTCTTTCCCTCTTTTTCCTTCCCCCTTTTTCACTCTTACAATCGTCTCACACATCTCTTGTCTAGAATTTCTCTTTTGTTTTTGTTTTCGGTGTCACCAACGCTTCAATTAACTCCATTATTCGTTAATACTTATTAAATATTCTTTTAATTATTGTAGATCACAGACAACTTGTTCTTAATCCATAAAAACAATTCAATTATTTCTTTCTGTAAGTTATCAACGCATATGGTGTACGCGCGTGGCACAAACAAGATGCTTTGTTTACCTTTTAGGAATGCTCGCGACGAATCATTTTGAAAAATCAATTTAAATAAAAAGGAATGTGTATATATATATACACATTTATATATATATATATACACACATATATATATATATATATATATATATAAACAAAATTGGATATCGAGCTCATGAAGAAATCGAGATCGGTGAGAACTCTAAATGTTTTCGACGGAAGTAACTAGCTGATATTTGCACAGTCGACTCGTTTGGTCGATATTTCCGGTTGACATAAATGCGTCAACTATACACATATGCGTGTATGTCAATCGAAAGACGAATATACGGACGAAATTTCGATGGCCGTCTTTCTTTGTCCGATGTGCAATATATATATGTATAATATTATATATATATATATATATATATATATATATATATATATATATATATAATGTTTTATAAATGAAAATAAAAACTTGGCCAACAATCGATTGAAGTATAAGCATTTCTATTGCGCCACTTACGTTAATTTGTTATATATTTAATATACTTATAAATGACTAGGGAGAATTATATCTTACGTATAAGTGCTTCCTCTTTGTATCTTTTTTATAGTTTTTTTATCTTCCACGTTTTCTTTCGCTCACTTTTTCCTTCTCCATGTTCGTTTTGTTCTTTGAAGTATATTTTTATTATTTTTATTATTATTATTATTTTATTCTTTTTTATTTATTTATTTTTTTTTTCTTTACTTTTTTACTCCTTACCGCACGCATACAGGTACCTCTAAGAGTTTTTCGAATCTACATACGGTATACGAGAACGCAGCAGTTATGAGCATAGTCTTCTTCCTCCTCTTCTTCTTTTTATAGAAAGTTCTTGTTATATTTTTTATTGTTTTGTTATTTAAACAAACAACAATGATGATTATGGAGATATATTTTAAGATTTTCTTTTTTTTTTCTTACTTTTCTTATAGGACCAGATAGAAGAGATCTTTTCTAATAATTTTAATTTTCTCTTTCTTATTATAATTTCTTGGAAAATAAGAACATTTTTCTTCTTTTTTCCTTTCAACGATTTCTTTAAATTGATTTCGCTATATTTCTTTTTTTCTCCAAAAAATGTACAGATAGTGAACTTCGTTCGCAGCGAAAAATGTGAAAAATTGGTGGACATGTTATTACAAAGTAATAACTCCGGATAAAATCATTTTTCGCCATGTGTCTTGAGAAAGGTACGCGTGAACTTGTATGGATGTGTTTTATGTGTCTGTTTAATTTTTCGCGTAATCATATTTCTTTGTGTGTGTATATGTGTTATATAATATGCATGCGCGTGCACGCGCGCACGGTGTGTAAAAAGACGCGAGAGCAAATTCTTTCGCAGGTAATTCGATAAAAGAGTGTCGATTATGTGTCTCTATTAAAATGCACAGTGATTGGATGCGTTTATGATCACACAGCAAGCGAATTATTTAGTTAATATTTTGTTATTTTAACGATATTTAAATATTTATCAACTGACATCTTTCTCTCATTATTTTCTTTTTTGCTTTTCTTTTATATTTTTCTATTCTTTCATTCATTTTTTACTCCTGTCATAGTGCTTAAATAAAGTGACTTTGAAATATTATTTATGAATAAAACGTATTTGCAACTCGAAATTTTTTTCCTTTTTTCCCGCTCCATTCTATTCTTTTTTCTTTACTTTTCTTTTTCTTTTCTTTCTTTCTTTCTTTATTCGTTTAAACGGATTTTTCTTCATTTATTATTATTATTATTATTATTATTATTATTATTATTATTATTATTATTATTATTATTATTATCATTATTATTATTATAATTATTATTATTATTATTATTATTATTATTATTATTATTACTATTATTATTATTATTATTATTATTATTATTATTATTATTATTATTATTATTATTATTATTATTATTATTATTATTATTATTATTATTATTATTATTATTATTATTATTATTATTATTATTATTACCTCAGATATACCCGTTCGGTGTGGTCGAGTGAACCAGAGGGAATCTCTTTGTATACTCGTTTATTTTTATAAGTTTTAATAATTATCGGCTGACGTGCTAGTAAGCCGAGAAAGTTCGATTATCTAATTAATCGATAAAAGTTGGTCGAGCATGTAGGACAGATTCGAAAGAAACGATACAAGAAGATAGTGAGGATCTTAACGCATAATCCGGCGTTAAATATTCTTTTCTATTATTTTCTTCTTCTTTTTTCTCTTCTATAGTCACAAAGTCGAAAATAATATAATCATCTATAGTGATTCGAGAGAACTTGAAAAATCGATTTATAAAGACCGATTAATAAAGAATGTGTTTTCGAGTTAATCGTGAAATCGAATCGAATTTTTCGTTTTCTTAAGTTATTTGGCAAATTTTATCGACCAATATACGGTCACGTCCTTTTTTTCTACATTTTATATTCCTCGAACACCACCGGATACTTCCTCATCGATCCTGTTAAAAGAAAATAAAAGAACAATATGGAAACAAACATAAAATCGTCATTAAAAAGCTCGTGTGCGCGACCGTCCGTTTTAACAAAATACCACCTGAATATATATATTAAAAAAAAATGATAAATTCGAGA
Source organism: Vespa mandarinia (assembly GCF_050613455.1). Classification (NCBI taxonomy): domain Eukaryota; kingdom Metazoa; phylum Arthropoda; class Insecta; order Hymenoptera; family Vespidae; genus Vespa; species Vespa mandarinia. Next base: position 603,578 of record NC_140814.1, on the reverse strand, counting down.
ACGACGATGACGATAAAAATCGCTCAGACGAATTTACGTCGTTTCGAGAATCATTCTCTTTTCAGATTTTGTTATAATAATAATAATATAATAATAATAATTATTATTAATGTTATTTTCTTTCATTTTCCTTTTTTTCTCTTTTTTCTTCGTATTTTCACCGTTTCACGCAAAAGATTGGAGCGAGAAGAGGAAGGGAAGCGGTGATTTATATTTCGATCATCGAGTAGAAAAATGTCTGTCACAAAATATCGTTTATCTCTGTCGATAAAGTTAGTGTTAACCTTTTTTTTCTTTTCTTTTTCGCTTTTTTTCGTTTTTTTTTTTTTTTTTTTTTTAAAGGAGGATCAATTGCTGCATTGCATACACGGGCACAGATTTATAATCTTTGGGTTAATTATTCCGCGTGATTTTGCGCCAAACATCGATGGTCAGCTATTTTTTTTTCTTTTTTTTTTTCCATTTTCTTTAACCTTCCATTTTTTCTTATCATCATCGATCTATCGGCATGTAAGTACACGACGAAGCAAAAAAATCAATTACGTACTTCTATGTATAATATATGTGTATATAATATATATTATTATATTCGAGGTGTGAAGGGACGGCCGTGTCGTTCACATTCCCTCTCTTATTCTTATCTTTTTTCTCCCTCTCTCTCCCTCTCTCTCTCTCTCTCTTTCTTTTTTATTTTCCATCTTTTATTTACCTCTGGTTCACTTTGTAAAAAGGACAACGCGCGAAGCTGTGTTCGAATCGGCAAAAGAATTTTGGCTCTTCACGGTTAGCAACGTTTCAAATATAACACTAAAGCGTCATCGAAACTTGTTCATTTTTTTTTCTCTCTTTCTTTCTCTCTCTCTCTCCTTTCTTTGTCTATCTCTTTATCTCTATTTCTCTTTCTTTCTCTTCCTTCATATACATACTTCCTTTCGGCGGATACGAAAAGGTGGCTTTTAATGCGGTCTCCACGAAATGTTGTTCATACCGTGGAAATGACGCTTCAGACTGCTGCCGTCGGCCCAGGGGGAGTTGAGATACTCGTCGTCATCGTTTTGCTCAAGTTGCTGAAACAGAATGATACATCAGAGTTAGCGTGACGTCACTATCTCGCTCGTACGTATTTTCGTCCTCTGCAATTCCGTTGAAATTCAATCGATCGAAAAACGCGTAGAGAGAAACATTGGGAAGAAAATATGGGGGTAGGAGGAAGGAAGGGTGGGAAGGAGGAGGAGGATGCAAACGTGTAAGCTGTAACGAATCCATGCCTTTTCGTGAGGGGTGGCCATTCTGAAACGAGGAGAGTCCTGGTGTTAGATTCAAGGGTGGGGCGTAGATAGTTGGGTCAGAATCGATGTTTGCGTCCTTACTTGCTGCTTGGTTGTTCGCTTACTTGTTCTCGATATCTTCTTTCACGTATCCCTCAAATCGAGGATGTATTACAGTAGGTATATGTAAAGTATATAGTGGAGAATATATCGAGATCATAGAAAAAAATTTTATAACTCGTTGAAATTCGTTTCAATGACTCATGATTACAAGATTTTGATTTAAAAGCTATTTCAATTTCGAAAGTGTGTCATTCTAACGAAAGAATTTTTTTTCAATTTATACAATTAACATTTGTAATTTATTTTTTATTATTATATTTATTTATTATTTATTATTATATTTATATATTATTATATTTATTTTTTAAACGTATTACGTAATTCATTGAAATAAATACAGAGATTAATGTGTGTGTATATATATATATATATATATTAATCTCTATTTATATATATATATATATATAAATTAATTGCGACTGTAATTATTTTATTTAATGTGAAATGTCCCTTTATTTAAAAATGGGACAATTGGTATATCTAGTGTACGTTCGTAAGCGATTTATTTCAATTATCATGTTAAAGTAACAATTACAAAGACAGATTGTTAATATCTTTTTATCGTCGCGTATATTCATCGATTTTTCAAAGGAGAAATTAGTATTCCGATTTGGGCGTTGGCAGCACTCGTGAAACCGAATGCTTTCGAGAGAAAGGAGAACAAGTACTTTTAGATGGAGGACAGTCTAATTTAAAAATAGTTTGTTTTTTTTTCCCCCTCCAAATATCTCTATCTCGATTTCTTATATATTTCAATTTATTTTTGTCAGTACATATTATCTTCCTTTTAGTTATCCTCATTCTAGAGAATCGACGATCTTAACACGTACATATAGAATGGAAATTCCTCGTTCAAAGATAATTCTTGTGGAGTTGTTGAATCTTGAAGATCCATACGAAATGGTATTAATTTCTGCGTGAAAATTGTTTATATCGTAGAAAGAAGGATTGATTATTCCTTGGGGTATCCAGGATAGATTGAACAAAGAAAGAGAGTAAGCAGCGAGAGAGAGAGAGAGATAAATATATGATGGAGAATTCCAGAACAAAAGAAGAACACGTGCATTTAAGTTGACCTCTACTCATAGGACGTATTTGTTCTCTTTTTCGGTTGTCCCTCACAAATAAGCATCAAGTAAAGTAGTATACCGTGTTCATGCGTTAAATCGTTCCTCGCGAAATTATCGACGCGACGGTGGCCTTTCTTCTCATCTACGACGATCGAAGTACCTTTTAAAAATGTATAAAGTTTTACCCCTCGATGTCGTTCATGAAGGTTTAGCTTGAGTATTTTTTATGACGGGAAATTCTAGCAAAGGCTTTATGTACCAAATGATCGATAGGTTCGATCTCGTTGGAAAAAAAATAAAAAAATAAAAAAAAAAATAAAAGAAAATAAAATAAATAAATAATTTACTTCACTCGATCTTACTAAATTAACCATTCGGATAAAACACCGCAATCATTGGCATAGAGTCAAGTGTATAAGCCAATAAAATATCTTTTTCTGTCCCTTTGTTTTTCTTCTTTTTTTTCGTATCTCTTTTTTTTATACACACAATCGTTGATTAAACTGACATGATATATTTTAGCAAATTCGGTGTTCTCGAAATTATCTATTCCTTTCGATTAATCCTTTCAATCAGAGGAAAAATATAAAAGTACTCAAAAATCACCCGGTATATAGAATACAGAATCGGGATAAAACGTGGCTAGGGAACGATAGTGTGTATGTGCGTGTGTGTGTGCGTGCGCGCGATTGGAGTGTTTCACGATAGACAGCACGTCGCCGTTTTACTTCTTTATAAAATGTATATGTATGTATGTGCATAGAATATACATACACACACATACACATACGCGCCCGCACACAAATACACATACACATATGCTTCAAGTTTCTATGGGGTATGAGGATTGTTATTTCTAACGATAAAGGATACGTCATTATGTCGATTAATTTTCACCCCAGATATTGCCGGCATCGTTAAACTGAAAAATAAAAAGGAATCGACATAACGATGCTCAAAAGCTTCTAACCATTTTCTTTTCTTCTCTCTCTCTCTCTCTCTGTCTCTTTCTCTCTCTCTTTCTTTTTCTTTCTCTCTCTTCTTTTCTCATTTAAATTCCTAACCGCGATTTGATTTGTAAACGAATTAAAAAATTTTTCAAATAAATAAAAGAAGATATCGTGATAACCGTCGTTCGTTAATTCCAGACGTATCCTTTTTATTTATGTATACATATACACACGTACACGTATATATAAACATACACATACACATATATATACATACATACATATATACGTATGTATTTATTCATTGTACATGGAAACGCGAGCTCTTGGCACGAAACTAGACTGCAAGACGCCATCGCCGGGTATAGTGTATATTATGACGGTTAACTGCTGCCAAGTTGGCTGTACAACACCGATAGAAACATCTGGAAATTTTCAGGCGACGTTCAGCTAATATCCTAACATAAATCAGTAATCTAGCGTATAGAGTTTTCAAATGGCAAAATAACATTACGTATATTGCAAAAATACTAACTTTTACTATCAATATTCGCTTTTATATTCAGAATTTTATTCTTTGTAAAAATACTTCCATTTGACACACGTTTCTTTCACAAATAGAACGTTCCAAATGAAGATTTGAATCGTTTCGAAAAATATGTTGAACTCGTGAAATTATGATCAATTCTTTTTATTTTTTTTTTTTTTCTTTGTTTTTATAGAAGTCTTCTTGTTTCTCCTTACTTTTTTTTTTCTTTCTTTCTTTCTTTTTTTTTTTTTAAACTTTATGCATAAACGTTGGTACGTTTATCAAATTGTCCTTTCGTTGGTAATTTCCTAACTTTTTCGTTAGGATTTCATAAATTCCAGACGAGCTGATGTTGGAAATGTAGGAAAGAATGTCTCGGGAAAGGGTTAAAAAGTTGAAGAAACTTCGTTTTACGAGTTAAAACGACTAAGTTGATCGAGTTTATCGTCGAGATTAAAGGAGTAAGAGTTTCAGGATAATAAGATGAAAGATCGTAGTTATTTCCCAAGGCCTCGAAAACATCGATTTCGTCCTGAAAGAGGACAGGGCTAATCTAATTCGAAGCGCAGGCTGCGATGTTTGCGTACTTAGTCCATCGGATATCCTAGCCGTGATGAGCTTAGGCCGTCGGTGAAATTGGCCGTGTAATCACGTTCGATATATCGGTGAGTACGATGTTGAAACGAGGTCTGCGAGAAAGAAAGCGAGAGAAAGAGAGGGGAAGCGAGATATTGTTACGTGGCTACTATAATATTTATACACTGTATATACACATATAGAAATTGCGGACAATACGCGTTTTTGCTTCGGGTATTGAATGGTGGCTTTCGAAAGGAAATCGCGAACTATGCGATTTTCTATGATACATCTATTCCCTCACCATTAGTTTGAGTTAGTAACACCTTATGAAAAAAATTCCTCTCTTTCTCGGCTATATATTTATACATGAGTAAAATTCTCCTCGTCAATTTCTTGACCGTGAACCACTTGTACTTTCTCGCTCGATTTATTTTACCTCGTTATTTAGTAGTTAACTCACGAAAATATATTATGCACGCAGAAAGCTTTTAAATATATTCATAATCGAGATATAATGTGAATATATACCCGTAAATATATATGTATATATGTATGTGTGTATTTATTTATTTATTTATTTATGTATATCGTAAGCTTTACGTTTTCTTCAGAAGAAAAGATTACTGAGGAGTAGAAAGGATTAATAAAATCGTTTGTGAAGCCTTAAATAATGTCAGCTTGTAAAGAATATTAGAAACATGAAGACTTTAGCTTGACCATACTGTCACTGTCTCTCTCTCTCTCTCTCTCTCTCTCTCTCTTTTTCTCTCTCTCTCTTTCTCTTTCTATCTACCTATCTATATATTTATCTCTGTTTTTCTCGTTTTAATGTGGTTAGTTGTTAAAGCGATTATGTTGCGATTCAAGTCGAGACAATTCTCTTTACAAATCTATCATGTTTCGTCGGTAAATTGAGCAGAAGCCCCATCGAACGTAAGTATACCGGAAAATGACGCGAGTATAAATGCTTCCCGTAAATGGTGAACAGCAGGAGTAGTAGTAGTAGTAGTAGTAGTACGTTAAAAGCCAGCCAAGTGTCGCATGATCGACATTTATTTTCACTCGATTGGACAATAAGCTTCGTAACATACACGTGTGCCACGAGAAAATATTATTAACCATAAACTCCAACGGCAATCGGATTTACCCTTAAACGACCTTTATATATCGATGTCTAAAAAGAATATATATATATATATATATAGAGAGAGAGAGAGAGAAAGAGAGAGAGAGAGAGATAAATTATCTTCTTTTCTTTTTAAAGAAAGAAAAGTCGAGACGATTTCTCTCAAATTACACAATTCGTATTATTTGGCTTACCCCTGAACCGAGAGCGAGTTAGGTATGCCATCGAGACTCTCCCTACTGATGTCATCAGCCATCGCGACCTTGAGCTGATGACCGAAACTCGCCAAGTCCTCCCTAAAAGCTTCGCTTCCAGGCGTAAGGGCACCGCTCGTGGGCGGCAGAGGCGTACCGTTGCTTCCATCGCCCTCGGCACCCTCCTCTCCTTCCTCCCCGCCAACAAGGGCCTCCTCGTCTTCGTTGTAGATCTTGAAGTAGGCGATGGTGAGGTATATCACCGAGATTATGAAAGACGGTATCGGAATTGCCATTGCGTACACCAGGTTCATATACACCTGGAGAATGCATTTTGCGCAGCGACTGTCAGCTTGATTCTTTCTATATTTTCTTCAGTCTGTTTCTTTTTTTCTTTTCTTTCATTTTTTTTTTAGTTTACGATTAACATGAATGAATACTTATTTGACAATTACTTTAATGAATAAAGGAAAAATGAAAACAGCGTTTAAACGAATATATGGAATTGTCGGAATTATTTTGTGCTTGTACTAAATGCTTGTACTAATTGTTGTAATTAAAAAAAAAAAGAAGAAGAAATAAACTTGCTGTTTTTTACGATATTTCGCAATATATTTTTTCTCTGAAACGGGGGTATGTATAATTGATCATCGTAAATAAAATACGACAAATATGTTAGGCGAACGAAACGAAATCAAAGGAAAATGAAACGAAAAAGGAACGAAAACGAACGTTTGTATAGATGGAGATGTCGGAGTTATTTCGTGCTCGTACTACTGCGTCGATATCTTCCCGGATCTTTTTAGTTTCTTTTTTTTCTTTTTTACTTCTCATGGACGCGAAATAGATAAATCGGCGCAAAGATAAAGGTCGATAAAATAAATATGAAAACGTTTGCGCGGACGATAGAAGGCTGTAAGGAAGGGAGAAATCATTGCATAGATTGAAAACGATAAGAATGGAAATGTCGGAGATATTTCGTGTACATACCATTACACGAACGAAATATATAATATATTGCATTTCCACGATTCCTTCCTATCAATAATATCTTTATTCTCAATTTTATTTTTCCTTAAGCGAGAAAGCAAAACTAAAAAAATTTATACGAAATTTTGTAAAAATTTAGCTCGTTCTCTATTTTTCGATCCATCTCATCCTATTTCATGACAGACAAAAGTCAGGCCATTCGTTTCTTTGAGAATGCATTGTATTCGTACTGTACTACATAGAGCTGTAGCTACATTTTATGTCGAAGTAATCGGAATCCCACTATGTCTTCCCTCTCTTTCTCTTTCATCTCTTTCTCCCTCTCTCTCTCACTCCCACGCGAACGTTTATACGCCTACAACATACGCGAGAAGAGTACGAGGAAAATCGCTTTCTCTCGCGAGATGTGCGCAAACACTATGCCTTCGTGACTGCTTTTCGCCCCTCGAAGGCCTTCGCTTATAAACGCTGACTCGAATTGTCCGCGTCCAACGACCGATTGTACATTGTATACACACTTAAATATATGTGTATATATATGTATGTATGTATATATATATGTATCCATGTGTATGTATGTATGTATGTATGTATGTATCCATGTGTATGTATGTATGTATGTATGTATGTATGTATGTATGTATGTATGTATGTATGTATGTATGTATGTATGTATGTATGTATGTATGTATGTATGTATGTATGTATGTATGTATGTATGTATGTATGTATGTATGTATGTATGTATGTATGTATGTATGTATGTATGTATGTATGTATGTATGTATGTATGTATGTATGTATGTATGTATGTATGTATGTATGTATGTATGTATGTATGTATGTATGTATGTATGTATGTATGTATGTATGTATGTATATATATATGTATGTACGCATACATATAATACGGATACACAAGTTCCTATATTTCTGTCTTCTTTCTTTTTCTTCGTTCCTTCCTTCTTTTTCTTTCTTTCACTCTTTCACTCTCCTCTCTGAAATTTCATTTTTACCAGAGTACTCTTGAGACTTTTCCCTTTTTACGATTGAGAGATATTTTTCTACGAAACACCGTCGAATAATTTCTCTTTCCGTTTTCCATTTGCTCTTCAGTTTTCCCTGGCATGAGTTGTCACGAAATAGAATAGAGTTAATACTTATACTTTCTATCTACTGCCGAGATACATATAAATAACAATTTAATGATAATATCTTTCATTTTTTTCTTTCCTCTTTTTTATTCTTTTTTCTTTTCTTCCCCCACCTCTTCTTTGCGGATATACAGATCGCAATTAATGTTCATACAATTATTAATATATCAAATTTCAATCTATTGAATGCTCGATGTGCTTTAAAAAAAAAAGAAAAGAAAAAGGAAAAGAAGAAGAAACTTAAACTAAAAATTATCTCGTCTCCTCTTTTGTTATATAAATTCATATTGAATGAAAAAGAGAAGTAGGATATTTAAATGTTTCGTGAAATGAAAGAAGATACGTAGAAAAAAGTAATTAGAAGGTAGAAAAGAATTTTGCCCTTTTTCTCTTTTACATTCTTCTCTTAACGATGAACGAACGAACTTAAGACGAATTCAGACGCGGTTATTAAGGGAGAGGGGGAGAGAGAGAGAGAGAGAGAAACTGACGAGGGAGGATAAGGGGAGATTGCGACGGAAGATTCTTCATGTCCTAATTAGCGGCGACGTAAATCTACGTTAATAGGAACGACCGTAAGCGTTTGAGAAACTGTCGAATGAGACACTTCGAGCTGCATAACGGTAGCATGAATAGGAAACCTGAATAGGTACCTGCAGTATATCGATTCTCAAAAGGCCGTCGTTCCTTCCAATGTTGAACTCCTGCAAAAGTTGCACCACGTGTAACTCTTATAGTCTGTATATTGCAATATACGTACGTATATTTGTGTAAAAATGTCTGTGTACGTGCGTTAGTTAAAATAAGAAAAGATAAGTCGCATGGGTCGACAGATTTAGCTTGATACATTTAAATCGACTGGAAAAGTCAATTAAATATTTTTTTTCTCTTTCCCTTCTTTTTTCTTTCGTTTCTTTTTTTTCTGCGAATTTTGTTCGTCGAATATCATTTTCGTGGTAATAGAATTTATCGAGGTATTAATAAAGGATTTCGTTCTTGTTTGCTTCTAGAGGTTTTTCTTTGAAATCGCAGTAGTACGAGTCAACGATAATCCCGACTATCAGCTTACATACCGACCGACCGACCAGTAGTATGATTTTGATCCCGTTGATTTTTCTTCGACGATAATAACTCCTGAAGAAAATTTTCGAGGTAAAACTGAGGCAAAGGAGAGGATAAGGATCGAAATACGTAAGCAATACGTTCACGTGTGTTATCACATAACCTAACCTGTCGAGGTCGTCGCGTTCGATCGTTTTCTGTGCGACAAATAAAGTGACCTCATTTTCTTTCACGTGGATCACATAAACCGTACGTACACGCATAGGCTAGAAGAAGGAGAATAAAATTGGAAACTTGTGTAGAAAAATTAGAGAGGGGAAAGCGTTGATATTGGAGGTAGAGGGCTGGGGATGGAAGAAAGGGTTTAGATATAGAAAAAAGACACAAACGTTAAATGAGAATGCGAAAGCGTGGAGAGACCTGCCACATGTCGAGTTCGCTGATGACTATTCCGGGATCCACTTTGGAGTAGTAACAGCTAAAGTTATGCCCTATGTTGGCATACTGCTGGTAGAAAATACTGCAATTCAGCACTGGAGGGTATCCACAGCCTTTTACGTTCGGGAACAGCTTGGCCCCAGTGAAGTACCACTCGGAGTCGTTGCCCATGAGACCTGCGAACTTCGTTTCGTTATCGCCGAGCAACGATCTTACTTGGCTGCTGAGAGACGTTAAGTAAAGAGCTTCCAAAAGAGTTGTGTTCTAACGGTTGTCCTTCGTTCTCTCGTGAGTTTCAAATGATGATTTGTTTGTTCAAGAGACAGAGAGAGAGAGAGAGAAAGAGAAAGAGAAAGAGAGAGAGAGAGAGAAAGAGAAAGAGATGAATTTGAGACTAACGAAGGACACCGGGTGCAGGTTTGTACCTGTAGGGAAGGGTTTCGGCAGTCCTGCATCGTCGTCCTCGGCGAAATCTTCATCGTCGAGATCTTCGATGTAATCGTAGTCTCTGGGAGCCCGTTCATAACGCGGTTTTTTTAACCTCGTACTGTCTTCGTCGTCCTCGACACCTCCTACCGCTCTGCCTCCCTCAAATGGTCCAGCTTCATCCTCGGAGGATGTATTAATCGGTAGCTTGTAGTTGACGCGTATTTGCGTGCAATCATACAACTCCTTGGTGCAACCCTCTCTACATGATGTCCATGAGCAGTTGCTCGTACCTGAACTCAACGATCAACGTACGTTCATGGAATAAGAACGTCGCGAGGCCACTCGTAGCTTCGATACTAAGTCAAACGAGTTAGCCGAAATAACATCGAGAGACGAAAAACGATCGGAGGAATGATTGACGATTCGGAAACGATCGATATCTATTCTCAAATACCTAATAATAATTTTGACGAATAATAGAGAGATTGAACGATGAAGCATCGTGTGACCTCGAGGATAATAACGAAGACATTACGTACGTATGTAGATAATAAGATTTAAGAAATATATAAGAAACGTGCACACAAACGAGATTTTCGTCATTTAGATGCGAATTATCCCTGACTATATAAAAAATCTTGTTACGATTTATTCGTTAAAGAATTTCTTTTGAAAGGATCAGCTTGATCATTTTATTCGAATAAGAAAACAATGGGAGGAATACGAATAACTACGTTTAATTGAGAATTCTGTCGAAAAAAAATCACTAGAATGAGCAAATAATGAAAGACAATAAGAACTGACATGATCATGTACCGATCATACACTCTAATATCAAAGGATCATTCACTTTAATGAGATCCCGAGATCTTAAGTTGCTTATCGACGTTCTCCGAATATACCTAATATATACGTCGAGGTGTCTAGACATCGAGTAGCAAAAAAGTCGAGTACTCGATTGTACTATAACCATCCACTCTCACCTAGCCCCCTTCTCTATATACGATGACATTCGAGAGTGAAGTCAAGTGTATTAGAATGAGAGTTAACAAAACAGCGAAAAAGTACTGCGGGGCATGAATAAATATATGGATCATTCGAGACCAGCTTAGATATCATGAATAAAAAGAATTCAAAACCAGTTGCGTCGATCTTAATTCCTATCATTTAAAGATTTTTTCTTTCTTTCCCTTTCTCTCTTTTCTCTCTCTCTCTCTCTCTCTCTCTCTCTCTTTCTCTTTCTGTCTTTCTCTCTTTCTTTTTATTTATCTTTTTTATTCCAAATCATTAATTCTATCGATGTCGGTCTTATTAATGCTTAAAAAAAAGGAAAAATAAGAAAAAAACGTTGAAAATGTTCCATCAAAAAAAAAAAAATGTTGAGGTTTCATTCTATCATTATAAAACGTTTCTATGGTTATAATGATGGCGGTAGATTCTTTGATCCGTGATAACAAGATCGGCACAAATGGCGGAGAACCCTGATAGCAAAGAAAATCGTTCGTGTGGTACGAGTTCGTTCGTTCATTAAACTTTTTTCAAACGAAAATTCAACGAAGAAAGGAGAGAGATATATCTATATATCTATATACATACATATGTACATACATATATACATACATATATATATATATATATATATATATATATATATACATAAAGAGAGAGAGAGAGGAAGATAAAGAGATAGGGACTTTTCATGCATTCCGGAAGTAACTCAGAGAATTGCACGAGACATACATACATACATAAATAAATATACATATCTCCATATATTATATACAGATGTATATATATAATTATATTATACACACACACACACGCACATGCACTGACAAATACAAAGAAAACGACGAATCGTGGATTATTTGAAGCTATCGCATGCACACGTGTTCGTGTTCTATTAATTCAATCTCGTGTATTTACGAGAAGAACGAAGATGCTTTGAAAATGTAAAGGCACGGCTAGATTGAGAGTCGAGTCAAACGTTTTTATAAAACGTTTATTTGGAAAGAAATTCCTTCGAACATTTTCTGTTCGATTTTTTTCAAAAAAAATTTTTTTTATTAAAAAATTCATTGTTGATCCTTTGTTCGGTCCAGACGTGCCTCAATAAAATCGAACAGAAATTTTTCCAATAAGAAGACGATCATTAACGTTGGTAAACGAATCGGATACAATAATAAGTGAACCCCTTCGTACAACCATTTCTAACGACAAAGATTTTTCTATTTATCTAAAAAGCAACGTTTCTATAATATACGAAATAATTACATGATTTGATATATGTAAAACGTGTAATCACGCTTTTGCCTTTATAGGACGGAACAAAACACTCGATGTTTAATACGAACGATTAATATTACATCAAACGAATCAATATTTACGAAGGACTTTGTTCATTAAAAACGAAATTAAAAACAAAACGTTGTAATCTATTGATGTTTAATTATTTAATATCATGTGCCTTTTAATATATTACTGTCATCAATATTGGAACATATGTATCAAGTTTGCTCAGCTTCACATAAAAAAGCGATTAACTGATAGCAAGTACATATAATAACCTATGTAATAGAATGTACTTGAAATAATTCTTATAGTTAACTCGACAAACTGTGATAAAATGAAATACTTTGAGAATATTTATTTGACTTAATTTTATATACTATTCATATTGTTTCTTTGAAAACAGTGTTTGAAGTTAAACGTACTGATATCATATTTTTTAAAAGTATAATAAAAATCTCTTATTTACATTTATTATCGATGACTTCTTTGTCAATCAAGCTCGTCACAAAAGCTTTTATCTATTTTTTTTTTTTTGGACAAAGAAATTTTTCTCATCAATACGTGAAATACGAGAGAAATTATTCAAGAACTTTAAAGATCCGTTACAAATGATTTATTCATAGAACAAAGTCCTTCGTATATATATATTTATGTTCTCCTCAAAGAAACACAGGAACTCCGAAATACATGCAACGAAATAGAAAAACAACGACAGAACGAACGATACAAGGGGACAGCTAACTCGATTTTGAAAGGTAAGAAAGAAAAATGCGAATCAATGATACAGAGAAAAAAAGAAAGAGAGAGAGGGGGTAGGAGAGAAAGAGAGGGAAGAAGATCGAATGTTTCACCTCTCCTGGACTCAACGTCGATGGTGACACACTCGGCGGGCCGAGTGTCGAACTGCATGAAGATAGTAGTGAAGGCGGGGTCGATGACGAAGGGGACCAAGAAGAGGAAGGCGAAGAGGCTGAAGGTGCTGAGGAGGATGAAGAACGCGGTCGTGTAGAACAGCAATTTCTGCAGGAACGTCTGCTTCTCCTTTTCGTCCGCCATGTCGGAGAACAAACGGCAGTGCTCGTTTCAGTAAGGAGATTCCTTCTCTTCCTTGTCGTCCTCGACTCGTTGTATTCAGCTCCGCCGTTACACAAGACGTCGAAGAGGCGAAGCAGAAGATCTGCGTTTGGACGGGATTGTTTTCTTTCTTATTCCTTCTTTTTTTTCTTTTTTTAATTTTTTTTGAAACGTATATATATATATATATATATCTATATGTATATAAATAAATGAGACGCTCCTTTATCTCCAAAATTTCTCGAATTGATATTCTATCGTACTTTCGACCTTTCTGCCAAGAGGGATACGTTTTTCTTTTATTTTATTTTATATTTTCTTTTTGTTTTCTTTTTCTAATAATTTTTTTATTTTTATTTTGTTATTTTATTTATTTTTTTTATGTTTTCGACATTGACGACAAGAATTTAGTCAATGAGTTGTGCATCGAGATCGATTGATTAATTTGATCGATTAAATGTATTTCTTTGTATCGAGATATACGTTATATTCCAATGATCGAATCTTATGATATCATTGAACCTTTTATCGTTCCTTTTTTCCTATATATGTATATATATATATATATATATATATATATATATATATATATGTATATATATGTAGATATGTATAAACGAGTGAATATCGATATTTGGTAAATAATCTATAGATGGAAATAGAGAGAGATATGCAATATCTAATAAAGCGATGTTCTGCGAGTTCTCTATATAGCTCGAGTTTACAGATCGCCTTTAAGGTCTCTACTTTACTGCCTCATATTTCAAATTCTTTCTTCGCTACTGAAAGAAATCTTGTACTCTTTCGCTTTTGAAAAAACAAAAAAAAAAAGAAAAGAAAAGAAATAAAAAGGGACACTTAAAACAAAAATGATTTTATAGGATCGTCTTGGTCTTGTGTTTTTCAATGTTCCTTCGAGCTTTCGACAAGTTAAATGACGTAGATCGATTAGCAACGAGACTTACATTGATTAGATATTTTTAAAAGAAAATCAGTATTACATTTGAACAGATTATACGGCCAACGCGGCAAGGAAATATTCAAGATTTCCTTGATTGGCGTATTAAGCTCATCGTTTATCGTTTCATTTTCGGGGTCAAGTATTTCCTCGGATCCTCGTTACTTTTTATTTCTTTTTATTCCGTTGCCTTCTAACGAAGAAATGGATTGGTCCCGCGGATTTGGAGGTATGTAAAACCACAACTAATTCATTACGCTCGATCGAGCGTGTCAACGCGTTCGGCCGACTCGAAAGTGGAGCACGCAGAGCACGCTTTCACTACATCGTTATGTATGTACAAATATATATACATACATATATCTTATATATATATGTATATATTTATATATGTATACATATATATATATATGTATACATACATATACCTGACATTTACGTAACGACCAAAACGTTTCTAATTTAATATCAAAACGCAATGAAAATAACGAGTTGATACGTTACTTGCTCGACATTGCCACCACAACTTAAATTATTTAAAAAGGTAAAAAGGTAAAAATCGATGAGCTAGAAAACGATTTCTTTCTAAAACATACGAAAGGAAACTCGTATTAAAGTGAACTTACATTTTGATAACACAGGTCGATAAAATGTAATAAACTCGAAAAGGAAAGAAAGTATGCGTTGCATCGTAAACGAAAAAGAATCGAAGATTTCTAATCGGTTTTAAAAATATCTATTTATTTCAAAGGATTCGAATTAGCGGGTATCGTAAAGTTCGAACAAAGAAAAATATTCGTTTTACTCAGGACAACGAGACGCGAAATGATACGTTAAGAAACGAAACGAGATGAGACGACGTGTGTCGACGTAGGTCGAAAGTAGAAGGTAAAAGCTCGAGAGCTATTCCTTTCTTCTTTTAATTTATTTCTTTTCTTTTTTTTCTTGTTTTCTTGTTCTTGTTTTATTTTTTTCTTATTTTTTGCAGGAAACGGTACCCCCTATGAAGAAGAAGAAGAAGAGAAATCGACGGGGCTTGGCGCCCTCTTCCTGTGCCCCCGCATCCTGTGTTCTCTCTGTCTCTCTCTTTTTCTTTCTCTTTCCTTCTCTTTCTCTCTCCTTCTCTCTTTCTCCCTTCTGGGCTGCTCTCGCGCGTCCAACCTTCTTCCCCTCGTCCACCCGGCTTCTCCTCTCTTCACTACGCGATACTACTATTCACGGTGAGCATTTGTCCGTCTATGTCTCACTTTGATTAATTAACCATTTGATTAATTAACAAGAGGGTTACTTCTTCGAGACAATCCTCATGTCAAACGGACTTCCTTTATCTTCTATCCTTTTTCGTGGTCTCACCTTTCCACTTATATATCTCTATCCTTCCTTTTTCTTTCTCTCTCTCTCTCTCTCTCTCTATATATATATATATATGTATGTATGTATATATATATGTATATATATATATATGTATATATATATATGTATATATACATATATATATATACATATATATATATACTTATTTATTTTTCTCAAAAGTGATATTCGTCGTTTGATAAAATAAGAGATCGACGGATCTGATCTCGTACCGACGCAATCGTCTCGCGAGTTCGCGAATGAACGGACGTAATAAAAGCACACCGCTCTTATATTTTTCCGAAACCCTGGCCGCAGCGCCGACGGATGCCGGGCTACTGCAGTCGAGGGTATCTTTGGGCGAGCTTATTTTCTGCCGACACTGGCGCCACGACGGCATCTGGTGGCATCGACCGCCGCCACTACCACCACCATCAGTACTAGTACCAGTGCCAGCACCAGCACCACCAACACCAGCATCATCACCATTACCAGAAAGCTCCCACCTCAGAAACACCCGCGTGTAAGCTGCTTCTTCCTAGCTCCTCTTTTTTTTCTCTTACGTTTCTCCTTTCCATTCCCTTTTATTTTCTTTTTCTCTTTCTTTCTTTCTTTCTTCTTTACCTACCCCGATGTCGTAACGACACTTCCTCTTTTTCCTCTTCCTCCATCGGCTCTTTTTTTAAATAAATCGATTATTAAAAATTCATTCAGAAGAACATTTACACGAAAACACTCCCTCTTTTATTTCGACACTAAATAAATTCGTTTTCCTTTTTATCGAATATGTTGATTCGCGCATACGTCTCTCTCTCTCTCTCTCTCTCTCTCTCTCTCTTTCTCTCTCCCTCTCAAAGAAAGAAGAATTTTTCTCCAATCACAATCGATCTCAATATATCGTCTAGAATTCGAAATGTATAAAAATACCAAGTGATAAACTCCAATGGTCATTCTTGGAAAGTCGCCAAAGGATTTCAATGACAATTTGATTTATGAGAGCGAGAACGTTTTATCGATCGGTTCGAGATACGATTTCCTCTATTCGTTTAAATCGATTGTAGCTTTCTCCCTTTCTCTCTTTTTGTCTTTCTTTTTCATTTTTTTTATCTTCATTTCTCTACGACGATGTACGTTCTTGAATCCTTTTCAAATCGCTCAGAAAATATCGAACGAATTCATAAGGAATAAACGTGTATATTCAATGATATGTATTATATGTAATATTGGAAATCTATTAAATACGAAGAGAAAGAGAGAGAAACAGAGAGAAATAAATTGATATGTAAAATATATATAATGTGACTATAATGAATTCCTTTGCATGCGCACAAGTGTCATTAAAATAATTAATAATAACAACTGTTAACGTGAATGTTAAAAGATATCTTAAGGAACTTGAAGATTAATGAAAATTAAATTATTCTGAAATTAATAACGCACAAATATTTTTTAATTCCACGGATCATACGAAAACGCAATTGTCGGTTATTTCGCGCTTGTCTCTTTCGTATCTCAATGAATATTCTCATTCACCTTTGATGCAGTTTCCTGCATTGGGTCTTATCAATCAATGAATCAGTCAACGATGAAAACATGTTAAAGATAGTGCAAATGCCATTAAAAAGGACAAACATTGAAGTAGAAGTCTAGTTCGATGTTAAGCACGCTTTCCATTATGGTAGCGATACGTGACTCTGGGTTAAAAGTAGAACGAAATATGAACGAGGAGTAAGAGGGATAAGCAGGAAAGGAGGAAAGAGAGAAAAAAGGGCGGGAGGGGGAGGAGGAAAAGAGGATAAAGCTCTCATTTCGCGATCATCAAACTCGATTATAAAGCTCTGAGAGCCTCTGCTTCGAAGACTGTTTTCTCCTTCGTTTCCTCCCTTTTCTTTATTCTTCCTCTCATTCCTAATTTCTTCCGTGAAGCTGATAAATCGATACGTCATTGGCGATATCGCCTCCATCGCGTGTCCCTCGAAGAATTTACACTGAGACTAGAGATATCGAAAAGAAGAAAAAAAGATGTAATCTTAAGATTTCTAACTTAACGCGAGATATATGAGGAGTTAAAAAAAAGAAAATAAATAAAAACGTAAGAAATGTAATGCCGATATTTCCCTACTGAAGATCGTTCAAGTGAGTGAGTAAGTAGTTGTTTTGTTAAGACGAGAGAACTTAACACGTGTTTTCTCGCGAGCTTTTAGTGAGCTTTTGTCAATCGATCGAAAGATACAGTGCTTTCAACGTACGACCAAGTGTTCTCTGCTTTCGTTAACACTCGAATATGAAGTGGGTAGTCGCTAAAGCCTTTCTCTCTCTTTCTCTCTCTCTCTTTCTCTTTTTCTCTTCAAGTCAAACAATAGGGCATCGAAAGATCGATTAAAATAGATCTATAGAACGAGTTACTGTTGGCGTAACGTAATAACGAAAACATTCTATCATGATCTTTCCTTATTTTTACCATACCATTGATGAATTCAAAATCAAGTACATTTAACTAATTTTCGAGAATACCGAGATCGTTGCTCTAAAACGAAATATCTCCTGCAAAAAACACTTTCGTTCGTTTCCTGATAAACGTTCTTAAGAATGTTTTAGATGTTTCGCAAAGCTACATTGCTTATTTACTTCTCGAATCTAAAGATAAATTATTAAAAAAGAAAAAGACGAAGAACTTTTTCGAACGGTAACATTTAATCTTGTTATTTTATATAGATATTTACGATGATTCAAGCGCTAATAGGTTAACACCGGACATTTAAAAACATCTATGATCGATCATTGATAACGTTGACGCGTGAACAACCCGATACACGATGTTATTACGATACGTCGATGCTTTATAGAGAAATAAGAGCTTTCTCTTTTTGCATTGTGAAACTTTAAATCATTAATACGGGTTATTTAAAAGAAAATGTTATTAAGACAAACAAGTTGAAACGGAAGAATCGGTATAAAAGAAGATAGAAAGAAAATGTTGAAAATGTTAGAGAATAGAGAAAAACGATAGAAAGAAATTCGTTGTGGTTTTTCTTTTTTTTCCACTCTCAAAGATTGTTTAAACAAAAAAATTCGTCTTATACGAATCGATTATTTTGTAAGAATTGCGAAAAGGGAAAAAGAGAAGTGGTCGTTATTATGAAGCATCGTGTTACCCCTTGGGTATTCGGACCATCCTCCTTATTCACCTCCTCTTCATTCATCTCCTCCTCATCCACTTCTTCATCCTCCTCCTTCTCTTCCTTTTCCTCAATCCCTTTCCTCGGCAATGAGCTGACGAAAAAAATGTCTACGACATTGGTGTCTCTTGCCGTAAGCTTTGCAGTATTTAATAAAGTTTTACAAACTCAACGCAGATCGAGTTTTTTTTATATATTTTTCAATTTTCAGTAAGAAATGAAAAAGTATATCGATCGATTTCGTAACGTTCGCATTGAAAAATATTATGACAATATTATCAAAAGTAACGAGTTATATACGTACATATATCTATACTTATACATATATGTATTTTTATATAATGTATGTATGTATATATGTGTATATTCGTACGATATTAATCGATATTCTTCGGCATCTTCTTTGGCATATTTCGATGTTTTCAAACGGATGAAAGTAATATTCAATCAAGGTTATCAACAATTTCCAGAAAAGATTTCGTGTTTTACGTTGAATAGAAAGCTTTTGAAATTTCTTCATGTACTTGTCCAACTATACGCTTGCTTCTACTACTGCTAGTAATACTACTGTAATAGGGTATCCCAGTATCGAAAACTTATTCCTCGAATTTCATCATCGAGAGCTCTTCACAAAGGAAAAAGAAATAGATATGGATAATGGGATCGTAAACAAGTCGAGAGAAGGTTAGCAAATCAATAACCAAGTAAGTACCTATACATCCGATTAATTTCTTTAAAAAGCACTCCTCTATCTTCGGAAAGCTTTCGATAATGAAATCGAATAGTTACTACTAGCAACGATAAAAGAAATTTCTTGCAAAGAAACAAGTATTTCTTTCGCCATTAACAGTGATTCGAGTTGTTGCCCACTTTCGAGTCATATTTTTAAGACAAACGAGGGTTAAGGCGTTAGGTAAAATCAAAGGGCAAAAAGCATTGAGGGATCGCTTTACGTCGCGATAGACTACCACGACGAAAATAGTTACAATGCCCTGGGACAGGGCTGACCTTAGAAAATCATTCGGTTTTCGTTTTGGAAAGAGGTTGTCCCCTGATCAGCCGACACCAGAGTGAAATTGGCTCGGAGCCAATGAACTGAAATATGGGCCAAATGTTTTCCTTTCTTGTCGAGGTTCCTCATTGAATTTATCGATGATCCTTTAGCTTATTCTATGTTTATCTCTTTCTCTCTCTCTTTCTCCTTCCCTCTCTTTATCTCCCTCTCTTTCTCTCTCTCTCTCTCTCTCTCTCTCTCTCTCTCTCTCTCTATCTCTATCTCTCTCTCTCTCTCTCTCTTCAACAAACGCGTCGCGTGCAAATGACAAGGCTGAATTTCAACTTTAATTATTCCGAGAATAATCGAGCAAAATTACTCGCATGTTGTACCAACTACGCTATCGTTATCATTTCCTTGAATTTATACATAAATTTAATCATTTTTAATATGTTAATGAAAATTTTTCAATTTTTTTCAAATCGTTGAACCGATCGATTAGAAAATTTCTAATATTCACGTAACGTTCATATCATTCGTTTTCAGAGAACAGAAACGAGTTTAATGTGCCCGCTATAACTACTGCCATTCTCGTTTCAACTTCGAAATAACGCGTTCTATTCGAGACTCTCTTTGACTTTCGCAAACTCATGATACCTCCGTTGTTTACGGACGCAAGCCTGGATTATCTCTGAATGCATTCCTCCAAATGCATAAAGATCAAAATGACTCCAAAGCGAAACAATGAACTAATTAATTTACGTAGTTTTCACTGAATTGGGTAAGATAAAATTAGTACGATTAAATAATAAATTCTATTGCAGAAAAACGTGCCAGATTTGAGCGAACATATTTTCGTCTGATAACTGAAGGTCGTCAGGAATAATCTGAGAAATAAAGAAAAAAGAAAGAAAGAAAAGAAAAAAGGGAAGGAAGAAAGGAAGAAAAAATAACATGATTTATCCTTGATCGGAAAGCGAGAAAGAAAGAAAGAGAGATGCTTTTTGATGCATTTTTGTACGAAGAGATTGAAACGCTTGGGATTGGAGGGTGGGACGAGGAAGTTGCAACGAATGGATCGCCTTATTGACAATATTGGAAACTGTTAGCTATTTATAGCGAGGAATATACATGCTCACAATGTCCCTATAGACGTATCGTTTCCTCGGGCAAACCTAAAACTTTAATAAGTTATCTCTCTTTTTCTTTCTCTTTCTCTCTCTTTCTCTCTCTCCCTCTCTCTATATCTTTCTTTCTTTTTCCGATTGCATTTAACCCATCGCCGCTCTCATTCTTATTAATTTTCTAACAATATCCAGAGGGTTAGCCTTTACTTGATGTCTAATATACTTGAAAGGAAACAACTAAAGTCATAATACAAATTTTCATTCGTATTCGATCGTTATTACAAGTGGAATAAAAAACGAACAAAAAAGAAGAACCAAAAAAAACCAAAAAAAAATAAAAAAAGAAAGAAAGAATGAATAAAAGAAAGAAAAAAAAAAAAGAAAGAACTATTACAGAGAGATAAGTTGACTGAAGTGGCAGCGAAACGATAATAAAAAAGACAATGCTCGATCAAGCGGTCGATTTTACACTCTGATACTCCTCCGCTCGACTCTTCTTCTTTTCCAAGAGTAAAAAGGAGCGTGCTCTTTCTCTCTGTAAAAGACAAAGAAGAAAAAAAGAAAAGAGGAAAGAAAGAAAAAGGGAAAAAAAGAAACATCAGAGTTATGCCGCGGGGCCCATGCAAATTCGAGACGACAAAAGTGTATCCCGAGACATTAGCAATAAGAGACAATAACAACCGAGTACTCTCTTACGCTTTTCAATCGGGAAAAAATTGATTTTCCGATTTCCATTTCACACAGAAAACGATCCCTATTTTTTTGGAAGAAGGAGAAAAAAGAGAAAGAGGGGTTTGACAAGAGAAGAGAAAGGAATGTTAAGAACGAGGTGATGTCCGTTTCAAAAAAGTATTAGTCATTCTCTCGTTGATAAGACTTCGTAGAAAAGTGGTTGCGCCCGCGCTAATTTACGGGAGAAAGAGAGAGGGAGAGAAAGAGAGCTATTTTGTTGTATCAATGTTAGTCTCACCCCGTAATGCATTCAACAAGAAACATCGTCAACGTCACCGTACTCGTTGTCGTCGTCATCGTCATCGTCGTTGTAGTCGTCGTCGTTGTCGTCTATCGTTGTATTCGTAGCGTTGGTAGGAACTCAATCGGAGGGTATTGATTTTTTGGTACAATACGGCAACAACGAGGTGGAGCCATCGCAGCTCCAGTGCGCGTACCGCCATATTTGTTTCCCCCAGGCCAGAGTATCGTGACTGCGGAAAGTGAATTTTCCAAAGGGGCCTTCTTCGTCGTTTCCACGAAAAGGAGTCATCTACGTGAGTATATTGTTTTATCACATTATTAACACATATCACGTTGAACGTTCATCGTTTTTTCTATATTACTATATTTTTGAATGTGTCATAACGTTGAGGAAAGATTAGAAAGATCGGTTTGGTTCGCGGTACAATATCGCAAAGATTATTAGACGGCAGCTGACGCTTGACTTTCGAACAACAGGACAGTGTCTGATTCGTTATAAACAATGTAAAAAGTTTGTTTGATAGGTGATTCCCGTTTATCCCTTTTTCCTTTTCTTTTTTTTTCTTTCTTTCTTATTTTTTTGTTCTTCCTCTTCTTTTTCTACTTATTGACAAAATAATTACGTGAACATTATTTCCGGAGTGTAACACATTGTGAGTGATAAAGACAAAAAAGGAAAATACATTTTTGACTAAATGTTTGCCTGTCGCAATGATTTCCCATGTTAATTGTGCGATTTTCTGCATCGATTCGGCCAGTCCTTTTCATGTCTATACAAATCCAAGACCGTCGAGTGGAATGTATTTTAAATTAATAATTTAAAAAATTCCTTTGAGCGTGAAATCTGCATTGACGCGATATAGTTTCTGAGAATGAAATGTGAGAAAAAAGAAAAACAAAAAGAAAAAAGAAGAAAAAGTAGTGGATCGTTGCTCGATCGATCGTACGACTTGGAGTCTATTTTTAACGAAGCACGTGGAGCACAAAAACGTCACGGAATCATTCGCGTGCTTTTTACGATTCATGTTAAAAAAGAAAAATACGAGGACTAATGCGAGGACGAGGACGAGGACGAGGACGAGGA
Organism: Vespa mandarinia; assembly: GCF_050613455.1. Taxonomy (NCBI): domain Eukaryota; kingdom Metazoa; phylum Arthropoda; class Insecta; order Hymenoptera; family Vespidae; genus Vespa; species Vespa mandarinia. The sequence goes on along the minus strand of NC_140814.1, from coordinate 580,630 downwards.
CGATGGCGACAACGAGAACGTGAGAATGTCGATTGAGAATCTTCGACTTTGACCGGCTTCCCGCGAAGATCGTCGATTAAGATAAGCTTACTTCGTTTACCTCGTGTTGAGTTGACTTTCGTTATATAAACTTCTCGGTATTAACGAGTTAATTACTAGATATAGTTTACTCGATAAAGAATAGACATATGTACGTATGTGTGTACATACGTTCGCTCGTTTAATACTTATTGATATCAGCTTCGAATACCAAACAGTAGATGCCGCCTGACGATAGTCAGCCAAGTAGTACATGTTGAAATATAGTTATCCGAGAGACAAACTATATCGTGTTTATTATATACATGTGTGTGTATGTGTATTAATCAAAAGAAAATATAATTGTTTTAACATCTCTACGAGTATACGAATGTTTAGATAATCTTTGTCATACCATCTCTATTCATGCATTTGTTAATTTGTATAATATTTAAAAAAGAAGGATGCAATTCGGACACACACGTTTTCATATTTATGAAAAAGATTTGCCGTGGAATAATTTTTCATTTTTATGAGTTTAAGAAGATTGTGGACGTAAAAAAATATTCTTTCTCTCTTTCTCTTTCTCTCTCTCTCTCTTTCTCTCTCTCCCACTTTCTCTTCCTTTTTTTCTTTATCTCTTTCTTTCGGTCATGCATTTTCAACGAATTTCAAACGAGGTCGCTCGGAATAGGAACACTCGCGTAGGTAAGTACGAACTCACCTTCCACTCTCTCTCTCTCTCTCTCTCTCTCTCTCTCTCTCTCTCTCTCTCACCTGCGAATCGATCACCTGACTCTAAATTATTCAGCATAAAGACCTTTATGGAATAAGTATATCTGCCGCTGTATTTACGATTTCTTCCTGGACCGTTGCAAAAATATCATAGAAAAGGAGAAAAAAGATGAGAATAACAAACAGAAAAAAACGAAAATTTTCCCTACGAACCTTGATCAATCTTTTCTTTTTTTTCTTATCGAACAACCTTTTACGATTTTATTTATAATATCGCAATAAATAACTTCGATTCAAAAATTTTCCAAAATTTTACGATCGAGAGAAGAACGGAACGTTCAATGAGAGTTCTTTTCGAGTAGTATTAAGAAAAAGAATGCAAATAGATGTAAACGAATGCAAAAAACTGCACGTACTATAATTATAAACGCTAGCGGAGACACGCGGTACACATCGAAGAGAGAAAGAGAAAGAGATAAAGAGAAATAGAGAGAGATAGAGAAAGAAAGAGAGGAGAGAGAGAGAGATAGGTAGATAGAGAGAGAGAGAGAGAGAGAGAGAGAGAGAGAGAGAGAGAATTAAATAAAGCAAAGGCGCCACACTGTCTGAGCCTGCCGCTCGATAAACTAGATTACGTGCTAACGCGTCGAGCTTTTTATTTTTTTACCCTTTTTCTTCCTTCTGTCTCTCTCACTCACTCTCTCTTTCTCTCTCTTTATACCGTGCCCGTCTCATATTATGTTAGCCGCCGTTGAGAACGACATCGCTAAAGAAACTGTGTCACAACTTTGCTGCACATACAGAAAAGGAGATTCGAAGAAAGAAAGCAAAAAAATAAAAAAGTCAACCAAAGTTTCTATCATAAGTAATGAAAGATTTACGGCGAACAAAGTTATAACAATAAGCGATAACTTAATCTGGATTAAATCGATTGAACTCTTTCGAAGGATTTTATTCTTAGAAGAAAAAGAAAAAAGAAAATAAAATAAAAAAAAGAAAAAAGAAAGAAAAATAGGAAATGTTGGCCAAGACGATTCGAATATATCCTCGAAATTATCGAAGGATTCTCGTTAAAATTGGCGCCATCTTTGAACGTACTCCTGCATATGCTGTGGCCTCGACAGGACACGTCACTTATCATAGAAAAAGAAAGAGAGAGATGCAGAAACAGATATATATATATATATATATATATATATATAGAGAGAGAGAGAGAGAGAGAGAGCAGTGACGTCAACTGCGGTAACTGAGAAAACGCCGATGCAGGTCGACGAAACGCATGCGCAACCCTACGATCGATTCTTTCGTTTTCCAGCGCGCACGTCACGCAAACCAGCCGAAAACGGAGACATAAGCGCGCGGGTGGACTCTTCCTAAAGGGAGGAACGATATTGTGTCGGGCAAAAAGTAACGAGAAATGATAGAAGAGAGACGTTGAGGTGAAAAGAAAAGAGTTTACCTCGATGATTTAGCCGATCGCTGAACAGAGAGAAATATTTCGAATTGTTCGAGAAGATCGTTCGAAAGAAAGTAGAAAAGAAAAGAAAAGAAAAGAAAAAAAAGAAAGAAAACAAACTTACCGAAGATTTGAAAGAATTCAAGGAATAAATAAGAAGAAACAAAGAAGAAACGTCGTTTGGTGCTGCTCGATTATAAAATTTTTAATCGACGGTATTAGAATGTAGAACTCAAAGATCATTTGAGATTAGCATGTAAGCCATCGAAGTAGATCGGGGACCGAAGGATCATCGAAATATCGTTGAAATTCAGAAGAAAGCCGGCACGATGCCGAAGCAAGTGCCGGTGGAGAACTTAGTGATACCACCGCAGGACGGTAGGATCTGCGGTACTATCTGTATATGTCAGATGACTGCGGTTTTATCGTCGGTCGCATTGGTCTATCTAACTGTGGCGATATACATGCCGAGTACGCGAGCATTTCAATCGGGTATCAGCGAGGTCCCGGCAATGTGTACGACAATTCGAGCCGTCAATGCTGACAACTGCGAGTGGGGAAGCTGCGGCGAGTGGTGTCTATCGAAAACATCCGGTCCTTGCGTACAAATCCATGTAAATCTTCGACGAAACGGTTCGACAATACTTCTCGCCAATTGTACGAACACAACGAACAAGACTTGTTACGGTATAGATCAGGAAAACGCGAAAAAGTCCAAGTGTATAGCAGATGAGTGTCGAAATCTCACCGGTACGTTTAATTGTTCAGCAGGGACGTGTATAAACATAACCGACGCGTTCGAGTGTATGTTTCATGATACCGATCCGCCGTTAAAGTGTTCCGGTAGACGTGGCAAAATAACTTGTATCGATATAGATGGTCTTTTTAATTGCAATCGCGGTACTTGCGAACGTATAAGAACGCCTTATAATTGCGACCGACGTTGCGTCGACATACCAACTAGAAATAAGAACATGATACTTCTTAGTGGGGACAAGGTTTATCTCAGTCAATGTGAAAGAGCTATAGACGTGGAGACCAATCGAGAGATATGGCACGAGGATCGAGGCGACGTTATGATGGCCTCGTGTTATGGTATATTTAATTCAACCCTTGGTGTTGAGGCTGTCGATTGTATTAACGGATCTGTATTAGAAAAGGATCTTCTTACTGATCTAACCAATTTCACTTATCTCTCCTATTTAAATATATTTGCGACAAAACCCTTGGATGAGACAAGAATGGTGGCTCCACCCGAACAAGATCTCATAATAGCTAACGAGAGTCGTTTGCTTATCAATCTCGAAGGATGTGTTAACACTCTTCGTGATGAGTGTAAAGATTTCCTTCACGAATATGGAAAAGATGGTTCCGATCACAACGCTAGAGCTAGATTTCCTTGTTATTATGCAGATGGTAATACTGGTATCGTCGTGTCACGTTTTAATCTCGACACGACTTATAAAGAATTCTTGATCGCTTTTATACTACCGAGCATACTCTTCATCGTCAGCTGTCTCACGCTGATCTTTTGTCAGCGCACGGTGGTGGTAGGAGACGACGCGAGGATGAGATTCAAAGGTTCACCAGGTGCTCTAGCGTCGATAGAGAAGAGCGCCTCGGGCAACGTAGGGGATGCTGGCGGAGGAGATTCCGTCATGGCGCTCTGAGATCCGTCACGTAAGGTTTTTTTTTCGCGCACACAACGTATATGTTACCGTTTTATATTCTAGAGAATGACTAGGTATTCTATATATATATATAGAGAGAGAGAGAGAGGGAGAGAGAGAGAGAGAAAGAAAACAATTTAGATAATATTTTAGTTAGCTCGTAAATTTAAATATTTTTTTTATTTATTCTATCTTAAAATTATTAATATAAGAAATACCTAGATATTATGTGTATAGAACTGAGTACCTATGCATGATTTTTATTAGAATAATATTATCTCTACCTAAAAGTAATAATAGTTAATTTTATGTAATACCTAGTTGTTCTATATAACACAATGTTGTTCTTATTCTAATGGTAACATGTACATCGATATCCTCGCGTGTCCTCGACATCGATTCTTACCTGCCAGGATGATCTAGATTACTTGTAAAAGCTAATTTATTTTATCGATTAGATAGAAGATAGAATAGAATGTGTTTTCCTTTTTCCTCTCTCTTCTTTTTATTTTTTCTGTTTTCTTTTTCTTTTCTTTCCTTTTTTTTTCCTTTTTTTTAAACATTTCAAATTATTTGTTCGCAGGCATTCCCCTCCTGGAGGAGAGTCCGGCTCGTCAGTCGATATTCTCCCTGCGCGGGCACTATTGAAGTGTGGGGAGGGGGGGAACGCGTGGTTCAAATTCTCATCTCGAAAATACTTTTATGAAAATTTCCAAGAAAATAAATAAAAAGGAGAGGGAGCTAATTGAAGTCCGGTATCTTCTTTACGCACTGCCCGCAGCACATTTTTACGCATTCTACAAGCGCATTTCTTATCGTGCATACTGCATGCGACGAGAAAGAGAGAAAGAGTGAAAAAAGAGAAAGAGAGAGAGAGAGAGAGAGAGAGAGAGTGAGAGAAAGATATTAAAAAGAAAAAAGGAAAATAAAAAATAAAAGAAAGAAAAAATAGGCTTCTTGTTGGCTCCGCCTCTCTTTTTTTTATGTATCGACGAGTTATACAACTCGTTCGGGAGATCATTAAAAGAAATATGATAGATAAGCTTTTTATCGTGAAATAAAATCTAACAAAAAAAAATAAAAAGTAAAAAAGGCAAGAAGAGGATAAAGGTAAAGGAAAAAAAAGAAAGAAAAAGAAAATTCGGCGTATTCGTATATAGCTCTTAAGAGTCCCCCTTCTTCTTGATTGATTGATCGATTGATTGATTGATTCGCCGCGACGAGATTATGTATACGTAGATAGAAGAAAACAGAGTTCACATTTTTAAGATCCGAGCGATTTTTATCGTAAATTTACTACAACAAACGCACCAAACGCTCGTGCACGCTTCAAAGATTAAAAAAAGGAATAAATAAATAAATGAATGAATGAATAAATAAATAAATAAATAAATAAATAAATAAATAAAAAAAAAAAGAAAAAGTTTAGTATTAGCCACGTCGACGAACGTCTGGCTTTAGGAATAAAAGGGAAGAGCAGACAAAAATTAAAAAAAGAAAAAAAAAAGAAAAAAAGAAAGAAAGAAAAAAGAGAAATAAAAGAAATTTGACGAATATCTTTCCGTGTCGTAAAAAAAAATTTGCTGGCCTATCCGATATTACTCCGCCGCCTTGTTTGCTTCCTGAGAAAAATAATAAGTGATTAAAAGAAAAAAAGAAAAAAAGAGAAAAAAGAAAAGCAAAGAAGAAAAAATATCGAATTGCCATGTTCATAGTACGAAATCTATCGATCGATCCTTTCTCTTTGATTATATCGCTTTGAGACTTCGCCTGGGATAAAAAAAATACTTTTTTTTAAAATTAATTCGACGGCAAAATTCGAAGATTCGAATTTCCAACGACGAGAGTCGTTGTGACTCCGTCGATTGCAGATAATAAAACTCGTCCGAATCGACATAAGCGGGGTCCTTTTGACCCTGAAGAGATACCAATCATTGATTCCGACGAGTCAACAGTTATCATGGGTGCCCAGGAAGAGGACACCAAATCTAATAAATCGAGTGCCATCGGCGGTGTCATACCGATGGCAAAGGTTGCTACATTGGTCGAGAAGGCTAAATTTTACACGTCTCTCTGTTTGGGTACCACCGCTATTCTCGCGGTCTTTGCTTTTCTATTCTTGATACCGTTCGTTGTCGAGCCAGCGATCTCGACGATTCTTGCGGATTTTTCACCACACGCGGTCGCCTGCATCACTACGGAACACGTTTATGCGGAAGGCTTGAAGAATTGTTCATGGGCGAGTTGTAGAGAAGGTAAAACTTTATCATTCATATTTTTCTCTTCTTTTGATAATTCGATAGAATTCAATAGAATTACCAAAAGATTTCTTTCATGTTTTTTTGGATTTATTGTTTGTCTGTTTACTGGTATTGTTATTATTATTTAAAAAAATGTCCAAATGAAGATAGTTCCGACGTGAAATTATAATTATACTTTGTCTGTTTGATTATAAAGGTTGCACGAGTGCAGCATTACGATGCCATCAGATCAAAGTGAATTACACGAGGTTACCTTTCAACCAATTTATAAAAAAACCAATTGGTTCCGTACCGTGGGACGTAGGCGATACGAAATTTTTTGTTAACACGGAAGGTTGCGGCTATCCACCAAGAGTTAATTGTTCCGATTTTGCAAAAAAATATGGTTATCGTAACATAGGAAAAATATTTCCATGTTATTACAGTAGAACGCATCCAGAAACGGTAGTGGCAAGGTGAGTTTCGTCGATCTTAATTATCGATGAATAATGTCCTAACAAGTATAATTTTGTTGCTTTCTTTTTAATGTTTAATATTATTTCGATCAAAAAAAAGAAAAAATAAACAAATAATCGAAAATAGAAAAGTATCATTCTTACCGAATTTACATTGAAAGGTATTCTTGGGATGAAAATTTGAAACATCTCGTACTGGCGTTGGTCGTACCAATTGTCTTATTCGCTGTCTCCCTTGGTGTATTGTGCTATTGGTATTGCCCACCCGTTAGGAAGACCTGCGGAGGACCTAGTCGAAATCTCATTGAAAAGTACGACCGAAAGGAAGAGTAAGTAACGTGTATGTATGCAGTGCCTAGTGTGGCTAGAAGAAAGTTTGATATTCATTAAATTGCTTCGACTCAATCAATTTTATACAGGATATATAACTGATTCCATATTAAAAAAAAAATAATAATATATATAAGAAAAAAATTATTTTTTTGATATCATGAGAATCAGAGTGGGTCACTCAATATCATATATATAACAAAAATCCATTAAATCTCTTCGATTCGATCTATTTTATACAGGATATCTTATTGTTTTTATTTTTTTTAAATTCGTAATATAACAATATCATGAATAAAAAAAAAATATTTCCAAAAATCATGAAAATTAGAGTGGGTCACTCAGTATCATGTATATATATATATATGTGTATATGTATATATGCATATATGTGTGTGTGTGTGTGTGTGTATGTGTGAAGTAAAAGCTCGAATTAATTTTGTACACGATTATAAATATAAACATGACGCATTGCGTTTTGGCATTTTCAGCATCCTCGGAGAGGACGAGTTCGAAGAGGACGAAGAGGAGTACTGACTGCTACCACGGGCTCACCCCCCGGCACGGGAGTGACGCCAAACATATTATCGAAGCGACTCCAACGTACTTTATGTTTGAAAATTTAAGCGAAATATTTCGGATACTCGTCGATCAAAACGTTCGATATCCAAATAATGATTTTGAAGAAAAAGAAAAAGAAAAGAGAAAACGATCAGAGAGACATCATCGCATTCGGTCGTTGCTTCCCATTCATCGCCAATTTCGATATATTCGACTTTCGCGTCTTTTTCAACTACTGTTCCGCTTTATTACGATTAATATAGTAAGCATGTATGAAAGTTTAGCGATAATACGAATTTTTTCTGTTTCTCTTTTTCTTCCTCTCTTTCTCTCTCTCTCTCTCTCTCTCTTTCTTTCTCCTCTATCTCTTTCTCTTTCTCTTTCTCTTTCTCTTTCTCTCTCTCTTTCCTTCTTTCATTTTTTCTAATTGTCATTTTAAACGAAGCTTCGAATAAAACAGTTACTACGTAACGATATTAAATGAAAGTTTAAACGTTTTTCAGAGAGAAAAAACAAAGAAAAAGAAAAAAAGATAATTTTATTCCTTCTAGGCCTCGTACCATCAATCCTATTTGCACATAGACAAAGGATAGTACGATAATACTTTGCACCCTTTCTTCTTTAAATTTTCGCGTACTCTTCGCAATATTTGAATAATAAAAAAAGAGAGAAGAAAGAAGTACGAACAGAACTTTTCGTGTCGCAATTTTACGAAGGCAATAATTCGACTCCGATCTCTAATAACGGAGACGTTAACGGAGTATGAATATTAAATTTTACGAGGTAAAGTAAGTCGAGAGTCGAGTTTGAAGAACGCCTAGATCGTCTACCAGTATTCTAAAACACGATTCGAAAGTGTTCGTCGTGATCAAGCCGCGCCTTCCCACGTATACACACGTGATATGTTTATCATAAAGAGTAATAAAAAGAATAAAAATAAATAAATAAGATGATATCGAAAAGAATGGTATAAAAGAGTAAGCTTTCCGAAAAAAGAAAAAAAATGTAAAGATAAAAAGTGGCGAAGTTACCAAAGCGGTACGCTTTTAAGCAGCATACATTTTTACTAGAATAAGCAGTTTGTGATACAAAAAAAAAGAAAAAAAAGATAGAAAAAGCAACAAAAAAAGAAAAATAAGAAATACGGAGTAAAAGAATCAGAAAAGAGCAAATCGTATCCTAAGTAACGTTTAAGCTGCCCCTTTCGATGTTAAGTCGTTTCTAAAGACAAAGGGACAGGGAAATCGATGCCGCAAGTGCCAGAGCTTTCTTTTACTTGATTCTCTCGGAAAGCTTTTTTTCATGCGAGATCGTATTTCCCAGGAATAGTTTCGATTCGTTTAATTCGTCGTATGTAATAAATCACACAAATAATGTGTGTGTATGTGTGTGTATGTATGTGTATCATATTCGTCTCGTGTGGTCGTTCGACGATAGTTCAAATTATTGAAATTAAATAAATTACGAAAAAGAATATAAATGTTATGGAGAAATATTTAACAAGATTATCGATGAAAGAAAATTTTAAAAGATTCGATATATATGTATATATATATATGTATATATATATATGTATATATATATATGTGTGTATAAATATATGATTGTTGAAATTTAGATTATCATCGATCGTATTCCGATATAAACAAAAATAACAATTAAAAAGAAAAAAGAAGGATAGCAGGCGAACGACGACACGTTCGATTCTAGGACTTCTTATCGCACCAAAAAATTTTAGACTAAGTCTAACTCGTTAAGCGAAATCTGTGAATATTATCTTATTAATTAGTTGTTAAACGATCGATCATAAGTATTGTTACAAATTTTATATGCGGGCGCGCATGCTCACGCAGTGCTAGTCGTTAAGGGGTGAATAGGAAAATAAATACATTTAAGCGCACGTGTGTATGTGTACGTGTGCATGTGTATGTGTGTTTCTGTCTGTATGAGCAAACGAATATGAATTGTTAAGTTAAACGTTTTTGATGGGTGGTCGAGCGATTTGCATTTCTGTAAACTACGAAACGAGTTTGACGCGAGTTTTTATATTATTCTAGCAATAATTTTCGCGATTAATGAAAAATTAAATTATTCGTTTTTATTATGAAGAAGAAAGAAAAAAAAGAAAAGCAAAAGATTCTCGTAAATCATAGTCGTTATTAACGATATAGCATAGATTATATATTTTTGGGAAACTTATCAATGATCCGTGCGTGATTCGTCGATTTATTTGAATAATTCTATAGAACGTTTCGAAGTTTATGGAAAGGATTTCGCATACCTCGTACATCTAGAATGGTTGTGAATTCTTTATTATGCCTAACTTGAGGTAGGTGTCAACGTAACAGAAAGAAGAATTAGATTCTCTCTCTCTCTCTTTCTTTTTGACTAGTACCAAAAAGTTACGGCACTCATTCCCCTCTCGAAGCTTGCTACTAACCGATTTCTATTCATTGCATATTATAAACGTGGAAAAGGATTTGATAAACGATAGAAAGACATAATTGTTTTATTTTATGGGCCTCCTTCGTCAATTTTCTTTTTTTTTCCTTTTCCACGATTAATTTAATATACCTAACAAATATCATCGAAGATGAAGCATTTTAACGACGAAGTATCGAGATTTAAAAAATTCTTTTGAAAAGGTCCGTTCTTAAATCATATCAATGTGTTGCCGTAAGAATGTTTGTATTTTAGTGCCAATTGTTCGATTCATCAGATCGATAAGTCCATACGTACGTACCTTGTTAGGCCGTAGTTGTTTATGATTAAAAAACGGCGAGTGATAACAAAAAGAAAGATCAATCCGATGAAAAAACAACGATACATAACGTTTTCTCGAGTTTAATATTAGGAAAATATTGCATAAGTTATTTTGAGACAATGGTAATAGAGTTATTCAATTATTTCTGCAAGGTTTAGAATCCATAGGGCAAGGTTTACATAAATGCTATAGTAAGTTAGAGAACGGCAGTGCATGTGAAATTCATTTCTACAAATAGTTATGTAACTAACGTAAAGCTTTTACTTTCTCTTTCCTCTTTATCATACACTCAATTATATCTATCTATTTATCTATCTATTTCTATCCTTATATTTTCTTCTTATTTAATAGATAATAATAATGCGTCTTTGCACTTATTATAAACTTTTAACTCCGATATCGATCCTTTCTAACTCCTTCCGTCGCTTTACCTCTCCTATGACTATTTCCTCCATCGTCTCTTTCTCTCTCTTTCCCTTTTTCCCTCTCTCCCTCTCTCTCTGTAAATAATTTTAATAAAAATTACCACGAATACTCTTGAAATAAACGCTTCCCTTTTCGCTATTCGACTATTTTCAACGATCTACTGAAAGAGATTCTTTCGCAGCTTCATTATCTACGAATGATTAAATCTGGATATATATTGTAAATAGCATATTGTATAAATAATAAAATATATGCCCTGCGACACTAAAGGACTATTGTAAATAAGAACAAGAATTGTATGATTCCGTTTAATAAAAATACATAGGGAAAAATGTTTTTCTTTAAAAGAAAACTATTATATAAGATAATATATATGTATTTTACACGTGCCTCGTTATTCTTCTATTTTCTACACATACACACATTTATCTAAACACTTGTATTTTTATAGAAAACGACCTGTTGGATATGGTGCTACTTTGTTTATACTATTTGGCACAAGGATTATCTGTTGAACTTAATTCAATATATAGAAATGAATCATCGTTCATGAATTTCATAGAAAAATTTTTCTCTTTATACCTCATAGAGTTAGGTAATTCGAATAATCCATTTATTTTTACATTGAAAAGATTGTTTTCATTAAACGCTATTGAATTTCCCTTATCTGACGATGAAAGCTTAATACATTTTAATAGATCGGATGATGTGAAACCGGAGAAATATTCTTTCATAATCTCGGCAGGGCTTATCGATTATTGAGATAACAGCGTTATTATATTATCAATTATTAATTCGTATAATTATTTTGTTATTTTTGCGTAATCATCGTTTCGAAAGATACGAAAAGAAAAAATATATCCTTTCTTATATTTTGTATCTTTCGAAAAATCAAGTTCGAGAATAAAAATAAAAAGAAAATAAAAAAGAAAAAAAGAAAAAAAGAAAAAAGAAATTAGAAAAAAAAATTTGGAAAAAGAATAAAATCAATCGAATGCTCAATCAGATTGAAAATATATTTGAAAAGCTCGATCGTATTTGTCAATTTTTTATACAAAAAGGAAACACATTCAACTTGGATAAGGTTTTACGTATAGCATTCTAACTTTTCCCAAGCGAACGTTTAAGTTTTAAGCCGTATTATGGGGGAACATTTATGTCGCTGGCTACCCACATAAAGAGTTGCCACGGCGCAAGCTCAGTATGTGAAGAGCTTGCAAGGTATACGTCGGCCTGCAGACCTTGTTTTCAAACAGTCTTCGAGGTTGAACGGGTGCCTCGCGTACGTTCGAGCTTCTTGATCGACGCGATCTCTTTTTCTCCGATGGATCATCGTTTCTTAAAAACAATTGCGAAATTTGTGAAGGATGGATGGGAATGAAAAGAAAATCTTGAAGATCCCTTCGAGGAATCTCGTTCGACGTGTTGTTAAACAATTTAATGTCAAAAATTGAGACCTTTCGAAAGAAAATTATTAATCAAGTGCCGGAAAAATTTCAAAATCGAAAGTAAAAAAAGTAAAAAGTCGTTTCGGCGATTTCATTTCTCGCGTACAAACTTGTGAATTTCTTTTTTCTTTCCCTTTTTCTTTTTTATATATAATCAAAAAACAACCGTCATGTATAGAAGTTAATTCGTAGATCATACGATCTTGTAATATCAACGAATGATATCGGTTACGTTGACGTTTCAAAAGTGAAACGTTTCAAGATCGATCTTTCGATCGTATTTTCGGCATCGTTCTTCATGCTTATTCGAAGCCTTTTAATCAGGACGTTAATTACAACGGTTAATAAAAGTCACGAGGGTACATCACGAAAAATGATAAGATCGCGGACTCCGTAAAATTGACGATTTCCGAGACGTATTCACGAATGAAATTATCACTAAGACTAATCTCCATTTTATGTGACTTTCGATCTTCGTCTCGTTGATGAAACACGAAAAATTAAGGTAATAAGATTCTATTTAAAGAAACAAAAATTTTTTAAATCGAAACGACGAACGAAAAAAGAAATAAAAACAAAAAAAAAAGAAAAAAGAGAAAAGAACAAATAGTAAAAAGAATTTCGCGAAGCTCGTGAATTTTTATTGCATAAAGCGAATCGTCATCAAACATGCGATATTAAATCGAGGAAGAAGGTCTAGTGTATCCTCGCCGTCTGCGATAGTGCGAAAGGTTGATCGCTCGATCCAAGGTTATCTATGACATTCGAAGACTATACGAACGTGCAACGAGGCCAACTTATGAGTTTTCGCTTGAACGATATTCATCTAGATGTATACGTAATTATCGTTCTCACGATCTAAACGAGGTAAAACGACATTTTGCCATTTCTAAGGAAAGAAAAATATCGAACTTCGTAGAATTCGATCGTTCGAAAGTGTCTCTCGATTTATACCGGACAAACATTGTGACTTTCCTTTCGATCGATAAAAGGCCATCCTCGCAAAATTGCAGTACTTTATCTCTCTCTCTCCCTCTCTCTCTCTCTCTCTCTTTCTCTCTCTCTCTCTCTCTCTCTCTCTCTCTCTCTCTCTCTCTCTCTCTCTCTCTCTTATGCGGTAATGGGATTACGAGTACTTAATTGTACGTCATCCGGTGGAGTGCATCTGTTTATATCGACGCCTTGTTTAATGAAGTTAACACGTGGTAATTGCCTTAAGAGTATCGCTATGATACGGTAATAGGAAAGACGAAAAGAAAAAGAAGACAATAAAAAGAGAAAAAAGGACATAGAAGAAGAGTAATGCGAGCGTTGAAAGTTTCACAAATTTTTTTAGGGTCCTTGATTTTTATCGGATCTTAGAATTGACCGGGTAGTTTTCTTTTAACGATTATTCAGAATTTCCACGAAAATTACCTACGACAGATGGATAACGTTCGTCGCTTCTACGAATATGACGTCAGACGAATAAAAGTCAGAACGTGTAGTGGATGAACGAAGTAGTAAGGAAATACAAAAAATATATAAGGGAGAGAGAGAGAAATAGAGAGAGAGAGAGAGAGAGAGAGAGAGAGAGAGAAAGAGAAGGAAGATAATACAACTTTAAAAGGTTTCCGGTTCTTCGTAAAATTTTTATGTCGTAACAAAATAGTTTTCAATCGATGTCGGAGAAAGTTTTAATTCGCATTCGTACTTGCATTCATTCTTCTTAATATTCGTTCTTTCTCTAATATCGTGAATCAATGAGAGAGAAAGAGAGAGAGATCATTCTTCGAAGGATTACCATAATCCACTTTTAACAAATATTCGTTTCACGGATTTTAATTTTTCTTTAAAATACAATCCAGAGGCATCTTAAGATTGTCAGTGTAAATTACAAAAGTATTTAACTCACTATGGGACGGAAACACAAGCGTCGTTTAATACCGGAACAGGATCGCAGGATATGCGGCAGTATCTGCTTTTGCCAATTCACCATTGTCATCAGTTGCGTGGCTTTAGTTTACCTCAGCGTTGCGATTTATATGCCGTCGCACAGGTAAACATCTATAATCTAATCTCATTTTATAATGTAAATATATTAGATCGACAATGACAATTAGAATTAGGAATATTTGAAAATTATATTCGATTATAATATGCATCATCTAATAAGCATATAGGATAATCGATGTAAGATATAAAAAAGAAAAAAAAGAAAAAATAAAAAACATCGTTTAAAATTCTTAATTAAAAGATAACTTTTAAAACGCGAATAATCAAATTTCGAGAGAAAAAGGAAGTTTTTAAATTTATCAATTAATTAAAGAATTATTCTTTTTATTCTTTAAATTATTTAACATAATGATCAACGAAAAGAATTTAATGGCAGACAGACAAATAAACGGACAAGCAGATAGACAGAATTCTAATGAGACTCGCTAAATTATTTGCAGAGCTTTTCATGCAGGTATAGATCCCGATCCGGTAATGTGCCAAACAGTTAATGCCACTCTAGTAAATAACTGTATATGGGCGAGTTGCGGTGAATGGTGTTTGACGAAAACTACCGGCTTTTGTCCCCAAATTCACGCAACGGTCAGACAGAATGGCACGGACGTCATCTTTGAAAATTGCACCAAGTTCAATAGCATCTCTTGTCCTCAAGTAAGCGAATGAAACGAAAACAAGGAAAGAAAAAAAAAGAAAAGAAGAAAAAGAGCCAAATGTTTTCTTTTTCTTTCCTTAAGAATTTACGTTTATTCTTTATCGATAAATTTTCGTGTTAATAGAATTAAAAAAAAAGAAAAAAGAAAGAAAAAAGAGAAAAAAGCTCGGATAAATATCCTGGAAACATTTTATTTTTCGTATTTCAAGAAGTAGCACGAGCCTTCGCATAAAATGGATGATCCTATCACTCTACGAGTAGCAAAATAACGATGGCAGCTCAAATACTACCAACGAAAAGTAATCGAAACCATAATAGATAAAACTTTTATAAGATAAAGAAGAGTTCTTTTTTTATCGTTTTTTTCGGTTTTCGATGTTTTTGGCAAAAATATATATATCATCACGGATTAAAAGGTACGATCGTGGAAAAGTTCCTATTCGAAGGAATTTTCTCTAATCCGATATACTAAGTGCAAATGGTTATCGATTAAATACGTTTTACGTGAAGAAACTTTTAATCCGAGAAAGAAAATCACGAGAACGCTTTACGTTTCATTTGAATTGGCACATACATATACATATATAAACAGATACAATAATCCTTTATCATCTACGAAAAATCATTTACATTATCTAATATGTCATGAAAATATGACTAAACCCGATACCTTTTTTTGAATCAATGATAATTTATTGTATATTTTCCTTATTATTTCGACTTCTATCCATATATTTAAATGAACGAACGAAAGAGAGAGAGAGAGAGAAAGAGAGAGCAAAATTTTTCTATTTTCGTAATTAAGTATCCAGTATTTTCTTTTCCTTTCTTTTTTAAATAAAATTATAAAAAATATGACCATGAGAAGGTGGGAAGATACGCGTAGCTAACGAAGAAAACAAGTTATATTATACTAATCCTATATAGTCAAATTTTATAATAGGCAGGTACATCGGAGTGATGAATTCACTTTGAAAACTTTTGTGTCAGAGGCTAATCAAAGGAATATTATAGTTCGAGTGCTTTTTTAAAAAAAAAAAACATAATTTACTTAATATCCTCTTCCTCGTCGATCGTTGTTTCATATAGATATATAATTCATCTTTCTGTTTATTTTACTAAAAATCGATGATTAGTATCTTTCTATAGAAAGAGCAAGAATAAATGTTTTTTAACAAAGAATTCGTTGATAGAACGAATGAGCATGAAAGAAAAAAAAAAGAAAAAAAAGAAAAGGAAGAAGAAAAAGAAAAAAAAACAGATCAATGTTCGAGATTGATTTTCGTAAAGAATACAAAAGCGTATTTTGAAGTTAATTGAAATGCTTTGAGATTAAACAAAATTATTTCTATCGATATTTTATTTTATTATTTTTCTTTTTAATTCACCGATCTCCATTCTTTCAATTAATCAATTTATGACATTATCATTCTCAATGATCGTAATAAAACCATTTATTTTCGAGAGATAGGTTAACAAAGATTTCGATGGATAACATACAAGCTGTCCAAAAATAACCAAAATTTTCGGCCATTCTGTTTCTTTCGCTTATCCGTTTATCTATGTATATATGTATGTACATAGAAATTGGAGGGTGTGCACTTTCACACGAACATTTAAGAAAAAATACTATTCACAAATACGTGATACTCACTATAAACATGACAAGTAGTTCATATATATTCCATTTAGAAAAATGGGATTAGATCTTTTTACTAAAAATCGATGATTAGTTTTTATTAGCTTTATCTGTCCTCGCCTTTGTCCTCTATTTCTTTCTCTCTTTATCTATCTCTCTCTATCTCCCTCTCTCTCTCTCCCTCTCTCTCTCTGTCTCTTTCTCTTTCTCTTTTTTATGGTCGAACGATCACAACGAATCGATTGAAACGAATCTAATCTATCTTCTTTATTTGCCCGTTTTCCAGGTGAACATGGGAAATCTGAAGAAATACAATTGCAATAATGGCAGCGAATGTAGCACACTCTCGGGTGTGTTCAATTGCAGTTTAGGACATTGCTCGAATATGAGCGAATTGATGCTTTGTCATCATAAGGCGGACGGTATCATGGTCGACAGTGAGAAAGATAATATGAAACTTAATGGCTTCTTCAGTTGCCAGAATTCGAGATGTACGAAAATCAAGAAGCCTTTCTCGTGCGATCGATACTGCCCTAAGATAATCACGAACGATATCAACGTCTTTCTCATGCAAGACGATAACGTCATCACGGCTAAGTGTTCTCATGGCTTAGCACTGAATAAAGCTAATGGAAATTTGCCTGGTACGAGACTAACAGATCCGGTGAAGATTTGGGATGAAGAAAGTGGTAGCATCGTTGCAAGTTGTCTAATGGTTAGCAAAAAAGGAAACATCATTAGGTATGAATACGAATATCTCTAAATTCAAACAAAATGTCAATTTCAATCGTAAATTATCGTTTCATAATATTTACGACTTATCGTTCTTGTCATCGATAATACTACGCGATATTCGAATCAATTACTCGGGGAAAATGAATTTTAGTTTCAATGTAGCGTAGAAAAATTTCTTTAAATTTATTATCAACGATGATGGATAGCTCAACCGGAGATTCGAATTATTGATTGCTACTTGTTTTCCCACGGAAATGATGCATCATTTGCAACGAATAGCATAAAATAAATTCAAGAACGTGTATTCAACGTGTATCATTTAGAAACAACGATAGAATGTAAAAGAGGGGAAACATTTATCAAAGAAATCATCGTTGCTATTAAGACAGAGTCCCTCAATATCAATAATATAATGTCTTACGCAGGAGTAAATAAATGATAAAAATTCAAGAAAGTGCTATTTTATAAGATGATCTCGAGATCATTAATACAAGGAACGTATTTCCTGTTTCCTAAATAAGTTCTCTTTTAATTACATTTCATTCGATATTATCATTCAGAAGTATATTGCACATCGTAGTGAGTCATAGATCCTTTTCTTACTAGATAAAAAAGTATTAAGGGTATTTCCATAGCAACCATTGATCCCTGCGGACTATACTCGATTCTCTAATATTTCCTTCATTTTTCTGTGTAGGACGACGCGTAAAATTTTTATGGATGTCGTTTCGACATACCGATTTGTTCAATTCAACTCTAAGAAAAAACACGAAGTTATCCTTTACTCAGGTTTCCACAAATACCCAACATATTAACTTTCTATCATTCCACCCCTTTTTCTTAGTTATTTTTTAAAATCATGTAATAATTTAAAATCAATGTAATTAAAAATTATAATATGTATAAAAGTTATATTATACACATTCATCACATGATTAATATGTTTTAGAACGGAAGATTGCGTTAACGGCACGTCTTTGAATAAAATCACAATTCCCGAACACTATGTCAATTTTACAAGTTTTCTCAATATTTACGAGGAAAGTCTTCAGTATCCCGTCGATTCAGAAAATGCTTACATGCCCGCCCAACGATCACTTACAATCTACAACAATTCGCGTTTGTACATCAACCTGGAGGGTTGCGTCAACACTCTTAAGGGTGAGTGTCGTGATTTCCTTAAAAGTCACGGACGAGATGGCGACAATCAAACGGCTCAAAGTAGATATCCCTGTTATTACAAAAAGGTGAGTTTGCTTGCTCTTAAGAAATATCTTTCCTACTATCTCTTTTCCTTTGGTACTACTATCTCCTTTATCTTCCCCTAGAGAGACATCGAATCCCTCTTGCGAATCCTTGTTTATTTCCGTACCTTGTGATTCTATCACAAAGAAAAAGCAACTAGTATTTACAATAAAAAAATGTCTACTATTTCGAGGATGAAATAATTTTTACGATAATGTTCTGTGAGACATGAAAAAGAAAAAAAAAACAGAAATAAATAACCCAATATCATTTTTTTCGATTCTTGATGTAATCGTGAGGATTTTTTAACACGATGACTATGAACTATATTTAATCCATTGCTCTTAGATTTATTTCGTCTTACTTATTAGACATTTAAAAGATTCGTTATTTATTTTCTTATAAGAAAAAATGAAAAAGATTATCACAGAGAATTACGATTTATTTTTTATTTATGAAAAAAGAAAAGAAAATATGAAAAACGTTTGATACCGACAAATAAGTATAATTTGTAAATTTTTAAGCAAAATTGGTTTTCAATACAATTAATGTGCTAATATACTATTTTACTGTCTTCCTGATACAATACACACAAACATGTGTATATTTACGTGTCTATGTGTATATATATACATCGGATTCGATAAGGATAAACACCTTTTGCTCGGATTTAATATGTACTCGCAATAACAGAATACGAAGTGGTTTAAATGCAATCGAATACGCTTCGAAGCGTTGCACGATGAATGTGGAACAATTGTGGGATGAATTAAAAATGACGATCCATTTTCCTTGTGTATCAAACCACGAAATTTTTCATTCATACACAGTATGCATCTTAATATTATAATCAAACATAAATTTATCGTTTATATACATTTTCTTTATCAATATCGATTATTTTTTATTCGTTATTGTATCGCAAATAATAGTAATAAAAAGAGAGATAAAGATAAAGGGAGAAAAAGACAGAGAGAGAGAGAGAGAGAGAGAGAGAGAGAGAGAGAGAGAGAGAGAGAGAGAGAAAGAGAGAGAGAGAGAGAGAGAGAGAATATAATTAACTTACATATGTACGACATGACATTCATTACATTATGGCAAAATGCAATTACTTTAATTGCAAAGTGAACTTGCTAGTTTTTAATTTTTATCTATATTCGAGCAGAACAAAGCAAACTAAAATAAAGTTAGTTTGCAATCACGTAATTGCAAAAGAAAAAAATCATTTATGTTCATTCTCGATCGTTTTTAAGAAAGAAAGAAAAAAAAGAAAAAGAAATAAAGTAAAAGTAACTTAACATTGCATTTTGCAGAACGACTCGTTCTTTGTTGTGGCACGTTTCGATCTGAACAAGACAAAAACCGAGTTGCTTATCGCTATCATCGTACCGTCGGGACTTTTCGTTATCAGCTTGATAACCTTGATTGTGATAACTCGTTCAGTGCAAGTTGGCGATGACGCTAAGATGCGATGTAGATATTGCACAGAGAAGAATGAGGACGAGGGCGAGGACGAAGGATTGGTTGAAGGTACACCTACTACTCCTCAAGATCATACCAATGAGAATGAGATCAGAAGTATGTCGCTCTAGCAGTTTACACCGCTCGGCATGAGCAATTCCTTGAAATACGAAAGATTGCCGTTGATCGACACGGACGAAGCCGAAGATTCTTTCTAAAAGGAAAACTAAATCAAATAGAAAAGAATCGACAAAACATCGAAATACGTTTATAGACGCAAGGAAAGTAAAAGCAAGGAAATGAAAGAAAAAGCTAAGATTAGAGATTTTATTACACACATCGTCTTCCCGACGCGATAATTCGAATGAAATTGAATAGAAAAGAAAACAAAAGAAAAGAAATGGAAAGAAAAGAAAAGAAAAGAAAAGAAAAAAAAAAAGAAAAGTAAAAAAGATATTAAATACATACACAAATATACCCATATAGGGGCCAAATTATAATATATGTATTTAACTGTATATTTATATACTGTGCATTTATTATGAGAAATATTTATAATAATTAGATCACTGTTGCCTTCGATGTATCGTGACCATTGCGTGTCAAACTTAAACCGATCCGACATTTTCTAAAGTATCTGTATGAAATCCGTATTACTCTGTCGTTCCTATCGATTAATATCGATATAAAAAAAGGAAGGATTAATATGAAAGAGTTAGATTTACATGATCGGCTTTCGGTGACAAGCTTTCGTGTATGTACAAAAGTAGTTTTAGGAGAAGACCTATATATATATAAATATATACATACATATATATATATATATATATAATATATTGTTACGAAATAAGGGGTGTTCTACGAAAATTTTTTTTAACGCTCTAGCGTTAACATAAAAGATAAGTATCGTCTTTTTGAAACGAGTTCTTATTTTTCGAGAACTTTCTTTAGAATAAGAGTATTTTACTTAATCTGTGTATAATGTATAACTTTGTATGTCAGTTCAACAGCTACAACTGCCTTTAATTTTCTTTAGAAGAAGAATAAAAACTAAAACAAAAATTAAAAAAAAAAAAAGAAAAAAATAAAAAACAATAAATAAAAAGAAACAAAGAAATCTTTAAGATGATCGAACAATTAAACGAAAATAATATAATTTGTTCACAAACGGATATTCTTCTATATATGTATTACTTATATATTATTATTATCATCATCATCATCATCATCATCATCATTATCATTATTATGCAGAATGTCTAAAGAATATGGAGATATTTTAAGGGTTATTTAAGCACATCTAAATAATAAAAAAAATGCATACAAAAATATGTCCTATTTAACTTCGTTTTCGAGTTACAATCGAATTTTTTTATCGCAATAATTGTTCTTTCGTTAGATTGATGAAATTCAATGAAATGAAAAAATTAAATAAATTTTTCAGCAAATCCAATCAACATCAGAACATATGAAAAAAAATTTATTAGTAAGATATTTTGCAGTGTTGTATTCAAAAGCAGTGTTGTATGTAAAAGTAAGCAGATGGACTTTGTTAAAAATCATATCCACTATAATTCGTAAACAAAATCAAATATGTTTCTGTGAATTATTTTTATTGTTTAGATGCGTTGAAATCATCCCTAAAATATTTCCCGATATTCTGAGACATCGCGTATAATGAATGGCGAAAGTAACGAACATAAAATTTGTTATTGATTCGAAATCGAAATTATAACTGAATTATAGTTCAAAGAAAATCAACAATAAATGTTATTATTATCATAATTCAAAGCATTTCTATACGGCGAGAATTATTCGATACGCCATCGATCGATATATTGACTCTCGAAAGTCTCATTGCGTTAATTAAAAGCAAGACGTATTTGCATAGGACATTAAGAATTCGTGAGAGTAATCATATGGATATATGGCAGAAGAGTATAGTGGTTTTTTATGACCACTTAATCATCGTCTGTTTCCAGAACGAAGTACTAGTTATGTTCAATTATATGTATATATATATATATATATATATATATATATATATATATATATGCGTGTATGATCCATAAGCCGATAATCGTTTGAAAACTATAAGAAAAGAAAATATTACATTAAACATACGATCTAATTACATGTAATATTGACTAGAAATGTATATCGGTGTCAGCTTATATTTCACATTTAACATTCTCATCATTGCAATTTTTCAATTATACGTATAAAATATTTTATAAGATTACATATATAACGAATTTCATTGGATATCTTCCGTGGTAAGCGAGTAAAAAAATAAAAACAAAAAAAAATAATATAACGAGAGAAAGTTCTTACGTGTATAAAACAAAAACATATACGTACCAAGATAAATTACCGATCTCTAAATTCACTGTTAATCTATGTGCCTTCTCTTCCGTTTAGATATTGATCGCGATAAAAATTTCGTGATCTTTTAGTTCAAGAAATATCCGAATAAAAATGTGGCCACATTATATAACTGTCTAAAAAATGTTTCTATTAATGGAGAAACATGAAAAAATTGTATTTTTTTTGTATGATAACGATCTGTAATAAATGTATATCGTAAAAATTGTATTTTCTTTGTTACTTCTTTTATTTTCTTTGTCTCTTTCCAAAGTAAATATACTGTATCAGTCGATTTTTTTTTCTTTTGATTCATATGTTTTCATGTATGTATGTATAAATGTCTATATGTATATGCATATGCGTGTATGTGTGAATGCGTAATACGTGTATGTATGTATGTATGTTGTGTATATGTTTGTGTATGTGTGTAAGTATGTATGTATGTACATGTGTGTACATATATATATATATATATATATATATATATATATATATATATATTTGTATATACGTATGTTACATATACGAGACAACTAAACCCAAGCGAAATTAAGTCTGTCTGTTAAAAGAAGCGAATCGATATACGTGGACTGCACGTTCCCACCCAAAAAAAACACATGCGCGGGAAGAACGCACACGCACTACTCCCGAGGCGACTCAACGAATATGGCAACAACCATGGAATAAAACCTGGAGGGACAAGTGGAAGAATAAAAATTCAATTGGAATTTCGATTGAAGATACTAAAAAAGTGCAATAAAAAAACCAAAAAAAACAAGTTATAAAAAATGTTTGTTTAAATTTGTATCACTTATTTATTATTTATACTATCTATTACTTACTATTGGAAAGTGAAAAATTATATTTTCTTGTTTATTCGAGATTGTTATTTTTTAATATTATTACTTTCCTATCTTTTTCTTTTTTTTCTTTTTTTTTTCAAGATAAAGAGAGATGAATCGACGATATTTCTTGATAGTTTATAATTTAGACTCAAATTACTGTTACGAGATATTACATCGACGTAAACGAAGATATAGCTTGCATCTTATGGATAAAGTAGTCTCTTCTTTTACTTTTGAATTTCGTGAGAAGCTTGGAAAACGATATTACGTGACTACTTGCGTGTCTCGATCCACTAAAAATTTACTGCAATAATCTTCAAATATAATCTATGATGCGCATGCTATAAAATAAATTTTTAAATAATTAAACTCATTTAGCCTATTTCTAATTGAATTGAATCAAATTGATGAATCCTTTCAATTTACCGATTTCGTGTATTCACTCAATACAACATCGATTCAGTGTCGTCAGATCGAGATTCAGTGTTGTTAAATACTCCTAATCCTTTTAATAATCTACAGAAATTAAAATATTAAGGAAAGAAAATTATCGCTTGCTATAGCTTCCTATCGTGATATTCTTAGTAACAGACTAACGATTATATTTCAATGCGTAATTACGTTGCGTGAGCAGATCGATACACCGGATTTAATTAACGATTAATTAAATTCAAAGTTAAAGTTATAATGAAATTATGTCGATGGTTTTCTCCGGATATTTTCTTTTTTATTCTAGATAAATTTTTGATCTTTTTTTTTAGGATTCTTTTTTTTTATTGTAGATAAATTTTTTGAAAAAATTTGAACATACGAAGAATTACGTAAAATAATTTCGTAAAAGAATTTCCGTAAAAAATAAATTCGAAAATGTCGTTGTTTACAGAAAATATATTTTTACGATAATTATAAGGAAAAATTTTAGTCGTGTAAAAACCTGTATCGATATTTCCGACAAAACTGTCATTATTTCAATGACAAATGTTACGTCGATATTAATCTTATTGTATTATTATCGATTTAACCAGCGAAAAAATCGAAATAAATGCGTTTATGTCGTCACTAGCACGCGACGTATGTGGGTCGAGGCCGAGTGTGTCCTGTCAATTGCATTTCTCCGAGAGACATGTACTTACATCGAGATATCAGGAGTCGCCGTTGCTAATCTGACAATTGCAGAGAGAGAGAGAGAGAGAGAGAGAGAGAGAGAGAGAGAGATCTAAATCGTCCTGAAAGTAAATCCAATATTAGTAATGCAAATTAAATCGATTAATTGATCTTTTTTATTTTTTTCATACATACATTCGATGAATTATTTACTATCTAATCTGATGAATTACAAAAGGCTATTTAAATTGACTTAAAAAAAATATTTAATTAATTTACTTATTTTTTTCTTTTTTGTAAATTAAATGAGATTAGATTTTATTTTGATATATATATATCAAAGAAATAAAACCTTTCATTTATTTTTGGTGAGTCACGTAATAGCTTTGTCTGAGTTTTAATTAAGAGTAAATAGGTAAGAAAATTTTGAAGGAAAAGTTAGTCTAGATTTCAACTAAAATCATTGTAGCGTTATTAATACGAGAGTTCGGTCGTCCGTCGCAAAAGAGAACTCGAACCTCGTTCTTTCTCTCTTTCTCTCTCTTTGATCAATATCGCAATACCATCGCTTTCTATTATAGATCGTGCGAACACTTATACTTTAATAGCTGCTTTGTATACATATCAACGAACTAGCCTTTTCTACGTCACCAAGAGAGGGAGCGGGAGAGACAGATAGAGAGAGATAATATTCCGAGCAAAGTTCCGCCCTCTAATTAGTTAATTTCTCATACTCTACGTGGCTCCCATAAAATATTATACGCAGTGGAGCTAAGAGTCAAAAAAAATCGATTTAGCGTACTTTCTCAAAAGAAATTTTAAGTTAAATTAGCAATCTACGATGTCAATTTTACTACAAGATCACGTCTCTAAATATTTCCTTTTTTCTTTTTTTTTATTTTCTTTTAACAAAAACAAATGTTACATTAAATTTTGATAAAATAAATAAATTAAAAGTGAAACTGCGTGAGCACTTTCAAAGCATCGATCGAAAATGGTTAATGAACCTCTCTAAAAATGTAATTAAAATATTCCAACCATAACATTGTATATTCCGGCTTCGATTTTAACTTGTACAATGTCGAAAGATATTGTTTCTTTATAGTAAACGTTGAGAAAATAAATTTTTTATAGAGGAGATAAAAGGAAACATTCGATGTGATAGCTTTCTATAAAAACATTACGTGTTCTCTACCCGAATGATCAAGATTATATAAATATCTACGCATTGTTGGGAAGATTAGAAAAAAAAGAAAAAAAAAGAAATATGTATAATTAATTTTACCTAATAGTTTGGTGGTTCACCCTCTTTCGTGACGTTCATGAAAATTCACGAGTTGGCAATTTCCCTTGTGGCTCCAAGAAAACGTGACCGTTTTACGAGAAAATCTTTGTTATGGTACTCTCTCTGTCTCTCTCTCTCTCTCTCTTTCTCTTTTTCTCTCTTCCACCCTCGATTCAAGAGCATAGGAAAGTGAAGCTAGAGATGTGGTAAAACGCTTAATTTCGTGGAGTAATGAGATGAAATTAATTGACGATGGGCGATGCAAAGGCAAATTGCAGAGAAAGAGAGAGAGAGAGAGAGAGAGAGAGAGAGAGAGAGAGAGAGAGAAAGAGAGAGAGTATGCATTACGTATTATTCATTAAAGTGATTGTCGAATTGAGAGGTAATAGGGAGTACACTTGGTATTCTTTGACTTATAAAATAAATAAAGAACGACGTACCAAAATTAGTTATCAGAAATATCATTCTAAACTCCCTTACGAGAAGTTTATTATTGATTGATGCTCAATGAAAAAGTCCTAAGAACGTTTGTTCGTTATTGTACGTAGATTGATTTCCTAGAAACTGTTCTTCAACAATCTTCGATGAAGTTGTTGTGATAATGATTTTTCTTCTATTTCTATTTTTATCTTCTTTCACATTATAAAAGAAGGAAAATGAACGTTGTATTTGAAATACACAAAAAATGAATATCATTTGAGAAGAATTCGAGTAGAAGGATCGTATCATAGGAGATACGGGTGTATTAATAAAACTTTTTCAAAATGGACGACGATGACGTAAGATCAAGAACCCTTCTTGATATCATCTTTCTCAGACTTTTCTTATTAATACGGAGCGAACAATATATGTTGTGTTATGTTATATATGTATGTTATGTTTCTAAGCGTAAATTCGAATAATTATATAATAATAATAAAATAGTAATAATTGGATCTGTGATTTCCCGTAAAGAGAATACAATCATAATTATTTATATAAGCTCTCTGTGTTGAGTTCAAAAACTAAGCTCAGTTTAAAGACAAAAAAGAAAAACAAACGTGACAAGTTTGTTTGTATGCTATTTCGATGTATATATATAAGAAACGTAAGACATTCAGATTTGCTTAGCCTATTTTAAAAAAGGCATCTTAAGAGCAAACACGCATGATTGATTCGAAGAGTAGCGTTAGCATTTACTCGTATCAACGTGACTCATCTCGATTTCGATGGTAACATCGTACTTTGATGAAAAATAGCTATAGGGTAGTTACGAGAAATAAAATCGATACTAAGGGTCTATATAGTACGATATGTCTATATGGTCGATAAGTTAGGTATCAACTTAATCAAGAAATTCGTATTAAATATTATACAGCTTATCGTTCAAAGGTGAACGGACTAAGACTCGCGATGCTTCTTTTGAAGACGTATGGAGAAAAATATGTATAAAAAATTTTTTTAAATAAGTACTTACCTTAATCTGTTCCTGTCGTTTGTAGGCGTGCAACATCAATAACTTTCGTTCCTCTTCCGACATCAAAGGTTCTCGTCCCGGCATACCAGCTCCTCTTTTTTGCAATTTCACGATGACTTTCGTCTTCTCGTTTGAGCCTAAGAAGTTCTTCAACTTTTTTCCCTGTATCATTTCTTTACCGGAAAACCATAACTGCGCTAAACTTATGTCTATTACCTAAGGAGGAAAAAGAGACAGAAGGAAAAGATATTTCATCATGTAGATAAAAACGCATTACAAAATACATCGCAATTGAAGGATAAAATGTTCATGCTTATAACTAAGTACGTCTTATGCGTTAATATTTCACGTTTTAATATTATAAAGAAAATATGAAATAGAACTGTAAAATTATATCAAGTTTTAATGCTTGAGTTCGAATGCTCTTCGAAAATACATGTTTACCGTATGAAGGTTGGTTAGGGAATGATCGTACAACGATCGTTGCCATAGACCAATAAGAAACGTAAACACAGGCGTGTTGCTCGAGGCAAGGTTGTTGATGATACGTAGAATATATATATTTCCGCTTACGTTTGTATATTAACGAAAAATATAAAACGTATGTATGTATTTATGTATACTCTAGTAATATAATCGATTGATAAAATTTCATACATTGAAAAATAAATTAAGAAAAAAATAGAATTTGAAATCTTTAAAACGTCAATCAAGAGAATGTTTAATTTATACAAAAGAAAAAAAAGGATGATCTCAATATAATCGATAATTTTACCTCTAGAGAGGCTTGAGTTCCAGTAAGATTCTCGGTATTCTCAAATTCTTGGCGTATAACATCGTGAGGTGGTAAACCCATTGGATAAACTATCGTGACGGCTCCCCTAAGTATATCGAGCGCATCTTGAATGATTTTTTGCGTGAGTAGTTTATCTTGTTGCACCAATTTCTACGAAACGCAAAGAATGTCAACTTAAAAGACCGTATTTATCTTTAACGACCCATTAAAATACCTTAGATATCATGGCTCTAGCATCTTCCACGGTATTCTTCAAGATCTGTTGCATTTTCTCGTTCGGTTGACGGCCATTCCTTCGACCTATATATAAATACAATGATAAATTTAATAATTGCATTTCAATGAATCTGACATTTTTTTTGTAATTTTCATTAGATGATATATATCATGAGAAAAATAAGAAAAGATCACTAAACGTACCTACACCATCCTTGTTAAATGTCCATCCACCCATGGGTACACACTTTTCACCCCATTCGTCTTTGAGTTTAAGCTCTTCAACTTGTTCCTCCGTAAGTCCCATTATGTTTGGTGGTAACATTGTGCCATGCTTAGCAAGATCCTCGATTTCTAAGAAATTCATTTTCTTTTTACGTTATTTATGTCCCTTTCTTTCTTATGTATGGTCTATTTAATAAAAAAAAAAAAAAAAAAAAGAAAAAATAAAACGTACAACGAGAAGAGAGAATCGGACGAAGGCCAATTAAGCGTAACACACCAACTAATAATTATTATCCCGGCGAGACGTGTGACTAATATCACATGGCGCCGAGAATGAATAGGTTCATAAAGTCGAAACTCGACTTCTTATTACGTGCGGCTTATTACAAACAGCAGGTGAAGCCTCCAAGATAATCGTTAATGGATTTCTCGCGTTAATATTCTTAGTAGGACTCTTAGAGATATATGTTAACGAACATCAATGCAACTATTGGTAAAATATGGGGGAAAAGAAATTATTAGAATGATAAGAAAATTCCCGTAGGGTCTTATTTACCGGCACGTAGATCTTCATATTATATGTTTTTTCTTTATTTTTTTTATTTTTTATTTTTGAAAGAAATTTAAACGAAATCATCGATCTTGTACGTGTGAATGAATTACAACGTTATTTACAGTGAGCGTTGTTGTTGTAAATTAACATCGTGTAATTTGAAAATGCAATGTGTTGTTACACTCTTATATTCGATACGATTCTTCTTCTCTGAAGAATAATTATAATTATATTCTTTCAAGATTGATTACCGTAACATATTCTTAAAATTTTCAAACGGCCGTTGTAAATTATGGTGACCTCGTATAAAACGTCTTCCACCATAGCATTGACATGCGTTTCGTAAAGAAATTGACTCTCATCGCCCTTTTTCACGTGAAGTCGTACCATTTTATTTCTCTAGTTTTTCAAAATATAAAATCCAATTGGATGAACATAAATTCACGAAATTAAAGATTTTTTATTTTTAATAAGCATTTTAAAAGTTATATAATTACTTACGTCTTTAAAGATTTAATAAGTTTTCAAATTAGACGAGACTTCTGTTTAATGTTAATTAAAAATCGTCGTTTAATTAATAACTTTTCTTTTTTCTTATCGATGACAGCCGAGTGGTATCGTATAGATTCGAAGAATCAAAATCGTGAATGGGAATCAAACGTTTGCTTGATTTTTAAGACGATGGTAGCGACAAACGTGCTATCACTGATCTCCATAGTAACTCGTAACATTGAACAAACTATCGTCACTTTCGAGAATCTATGCATGTGTTAATTGAAAATCATATAAGTTTCGTGGGAGCTTATAATAAGGATAAAAATGATTTGCTATTCATCTCTTCAGGAGATTAGGAGGTCATATAAAAGAAACGAATGTCAGCTTAAACGAAAGATAAAAACGTCGTTAACAAAAAGAATCGCCATTTAATGAATATATAATTCCATTTCATTATCATGTAATATACATATGTACATTCTAATGGAACATAGATTATAAGAATAAAGACGTTCACATGTACTTTACAGACACGATAAAATACAACGTTCTTTCTATCACGTTTCCAAATTTCTTTTCTCTTCTTCCATTTTCTTTTTTTTTGTTTTTTTCTTTATTTTTAGACGCAATAATTTTATTACATATACATACATACAGTTCGTATCATAGAATTTCTATAATATCATATTTTTGGAAAATGTAATGCTCATTTTTACTACCTTTGCACCTTGATTTTTCACTTTATTTAAAAACAGTATCGACGTTCGCGAGATGATCGAAATCATTGTCGAAAAAAGTTTTCTACAATCTTTTTTCAATTGCAACAATAAACTTAATAATAATTATAATATTCTTTTAAATATCTTTGACGAGATGATGTTAAAAAAAAAAAAAAAAAAAAAAGACGAAAGAGAAATCTATACATTTATCGAACGTACAATTTAAACTAATGTAAGTGACTAGTATATTATGTTAAAATATGGATTTGTTTTCTTTTTCTTTTCTTTATTATTCCTGGGAAGTATCTCTTACGCACAGATCATTTGATAATAGGCTCGAAACGAAGATGGTCCCTAAATTTACCTACTATGCCATCATTACACGCATACATTTTAAAAATTCTCATTACACCATTATCAAATGTAAATAAAAGCTTCAATAACGATTTTCTTTTTTCTTTTCTCTTTTCTTTTTTTCTTTTTTTCTGGCTCCGTTCTATCGATAACGTATATTACGATTAATGGACATATTCAAGCGAATAGTGCCTTTAAATGTCATAAAACGACGATTTTTTGTAAACATTAAGTATCAGATTGACATGCGAGTTTAAAAACGGCTCCTCTTCGTTATCGTATTCCAGACGAAATTCGAATAAGCGTCATGCATTGTGCGAATGTACGTTTATATATCGATAATAAAACATCGAGTTCCGAAATACATATCATCGATTTAATTCACTTTTGGTTAACGCTCGTCGCGAAATGACAATAACATAATTATAATTAGCGAACATGTAACGAAGTACGCGAGAATGCACTTTGATCAGAATGTCCTAAATCAACAAAACTTACACCTATAAATACATACATATATACGTACATACACGATATTTATACATCCATTTTCTTTACGCGTATTATGTATCTGTGTAATACTTACATAAGAATATAATTTCTTTCGACGTGATATATCTATATTTAAACGCGATATGAGGCGATATGATACAATACAAAAATTAGCATTTGGTCCGGAAAATGAATAAAAAATATATCGAAATATTTCGTGAGTTCTCGAATTACTTACAAACTATACAATGAATACACATTGACGAAGGCCCATTTCGATAAATCCAAAATGGTCTTCGATTAAACTTTTTTAATATTTCATCAAATGGAAGATACGTACATGTATGTGTATGTGTGTATGTATGTGTGTGTATGTGTATATATATACACATATACATACGTTCTTCATACGAGACGGTGTACTCAAAAATATTCATCTTTTTTTTCCATTTTCTTTTTTTTTTTATTTTTTTCTTTAGACGA
Organism: Vespa mandarinia; assembly: GCF_050613455.1. Taxonomy (NCBI): domain Eukaryota; kingdom Metazoa; phylum Arthropoda; class Insecta; order Hymenoptera; family Vespidae; genus Vespa; species Vespa mandarinia. The sequence continues at coordinate 549,389 of NC_140814.1, read as the reverse complement.
TCAAACATCAACAAACGAATTCGAATCGTTATATTGGTCTAGTCGCCATTATAGGCAACAACTTTCGTCTGAAAATAGACTATAGCCATTGATCGCTCCTCCTTTTTCCATATCGATCGATGACACATAGAATTTGTAAGATCTCGAACAAGGTTAAACATCCATCTAAAAGTCTAAATATATCTACGCTCGTAAAATGTTCTTTATCGTTTAAATAATTGGCAACGTCGATGTTCATTCTAATTTCAATATATCGTATTCTTCGATAAAAAATAAATTCTGACGTATCAACAACGAGGACGTAATAAAACAATGAAATTCGCGATCGATGACGATTATTATTATTCTTTTGGGATTAATCTATTAATATAATAAAATTATCATCAGTCCTCGTTGATCGTAACCTTAAAATTGGATCGTCATGATTCCTTCATGGTCTTCCCGGTCTCTTGATAAAATGGATAAGCACCGTGCAGCGTCGCACACTGCACGGTATACTCGTCTCAAACTTTGGTCTCCGGTCCATCGGTGGTATGCTTGAAACTGTTGCGAATCTTGCTGAGATGAAGCGCGGCGATATGTCCGTAACTTTTATTGTACCACTCGGGTGTGCGTCCTCTGTGATATGAATGAACGATAAATTAACATCGAAAAAGGAAAAATGAAAGAGAAAGAAAAAAGAAAGATAGATAATGCTTGATACAATGGTTATTAATCATAACTACACGTCATACTTACTTTGTATCGACTCTAGACAAATGCATGATACGTGATTTTCCACTACCGCATGGTTCAATAAGATAACGCGAAGCTAAAACAATTCCGCGAGTTCCACCAAGCATAACTGGTGCATCTGGATGTTCCACCGACGTTTCAACGATAACACATGCACCTTTCGGAAGATCATACCGCCAGGATCTGTAATAAAGATTTATTGGCTTCGTTAATATATTTCGTTTTTTCCTTGATCGATTGTATTCTCAATTATACTTATTTTATATTTTATACCTTAACACGCAGTAATCCCGTGCAGGAAGAGGACTCATATTCCCAGTTGCATATTGAAAAACTTCCACGTTCTTATCTAACTCGGTGACCAATCTATATTTGAGAAGCTGCGGATCCCAAATGTGTCTCTCTCTCAGGACACGATGTAAAAGTTCATTAGGTGGTGCCTCAACCTCGGTCGACACTCGCCAAAGTCGCAATGGATGTCCATCACCGACTTTCTTGTAAGCCATGTCGACGCTGCTATCGGCAGGATTATTAACGCTGACCCATCCGCGACTTCTATACCAAGAAACATAATTTATATAATATTGCCGGTTGAAATTCTATGACTTTCGTAACCTTTCAAGATGATAATGGAGGAACGAAGTTAAATCGAAAGGAGATTCTTGTTTATGAGAAACTATTACAAGGTTGTTGTCACTCACTTCTCGCATGCTTCCTTCAACAACGCAGTCGTGCAGGCTTTCAAATATCCCCTCCAATCTTGATTGAGCTCAGAACCGAGTTCTTCGAGGGCGACCGGAACGCTCTCTTCCATGTAATTGAAGTGACACTGTGTCAGCATATCCGATGAGACCTGGGAGTAACGAAGAAGAATGAATATAGTATATATTCCATAGGTATTGGATATACATATATGAAGGATTATACATAGGCGTTCACGATTCGTGAGAACGTGTTTCCATCTTGGATTCGACCACGATCGGGATCGATGGTTCGAACGACGAATGACACGCTCCGGCAACGAGCGTAACATTTCGCCGGTGAGCGTCTTACCATGAATAATTCACGATGCATGTTGACCAGATACAGAAGACAGTCGTGCGCTGCTTTGTTTTCCGACAATTCCCGCGGATCGGGACTACCCACGGTCTTTCTCCTACGAGGGGATACGCTGCTCGGCCTGTTGGTCACGTTCGTGTTGCTGTGGTTGAAGTGGAACAGGCTCGGTGCCAGGCATACGGCCAGGTTCGAGGCTGTCATTTGGTTGTAGAGCGAGTTGTTGGCGACATGGTTCAAGAAGTCGAGCAAGGTTTCCAACGCTTCTCGATGTTCATCTGGTAAAAGGAGGAGGACACATTGAACGGCGTCCGGTCGAAGTTCCAAAGGTACATCTACGTGATAAAAATCGAACGATTATTTTTCCACGGAAATGATTAATTTAATGAGATAAAATATAAAATGAAAAAGATAAAGATCTTACGTTGAAAGATAGCGATGAAAGTTTCGGAAAGCTTGTTCGTCAGCAAGGCCTCAGGTAATTCCCTAAAGTATTGCTTCACCAGATCTGCTACATCGAAGGCCTGTTGACCGTCAAAGTTGATATTATCGCCTTGGGTTTCGGTCATTACCTTCAATTTTTGTATTCTCGACCTGACGCCGCTCTTTCTGAAAATCCCAACCTGATCGAGAGCATTAGCCCTGAGCCATCTTAAAGCAATCTGTATGCATTTCGGTAGAGCCTGACCAGTTCTTTGAAGAGATAGGAGCAGAGGTACACCAAATACAGTCTTATCCTTGTAATCTGGGGTCTTAATCTTTCTGATAAACTTTGGTAACTCCCAATTCCATCCGGTACGATGAGTAGGACAATAACGTTCCATGCATGCCGTTAGTTTGAGTAATGCTAATTTTCGAAGGACCAATAACTGTCCGCAGGACATAGAAGCCATAGCTCGAGGACAAAGAGGATCGAGTGGTTCCGGATATAGAGACCCTCTTTGAAAGCTATGCCACCTGACGACCGTGACCTTGTGCCTCGGAGAATCTTCCTCTTGATCAGAATCTCTGCTCGCTACGGTGGAGCTGCTCTCCTGACTAGCGCCCAACTCTGAGCTCCTTGAGTGTGATTTGTCCCTGTAAACGGTGACGTCCTTCGACAAAGGTTTTTCATCCCTGTTGGAATCGTCACGACGTCTGAAACTCTTGTGCATCTTATCCTCTCGCTTCAAAACCGAGACCTTGTCTTCCTTGAACCTTTCCTGACCCTGACTCAACTTATCACGGAACCTTTGTGACTCCTTCCCAAGATTGAGGCTTCCACCACGTGTGTTGATAGGCGTACCCTTTGGCGAACATTCCTTTGGACTCTGAGGATGAGCAGAGACATATTCCAATACTTTTGCGTGATTGCTATTGGCATCACGAAAATATCTCTGCCTCCAACTGGTTGGCTGACACTCGGAGTCACTCAATGCTCCTTGATCGTCTCTACCACGATGGAGCAATCTACGTGCTCGATTCATCTTTGTACGCGTTGGCGTAGGCGTCGGACCACCTCCTTGCGAACCATCCGAGCAATAACTCGAGGAATCATCACCAAACGGGCTGCTCGGTGCATTTGCCAGAAGGGAAGGTGGTAAATGATAAGGTGAAGGTGGCAAGGTCACCGGCGAGCCAGGAACGTGAAGAGGCGAACTCGATATGTTATGATCGTTAAAAGTGATCGGTGCCGGTCCAGTTGGTGAAACGTCAACGCAATTCAACTCTTTCATTTTCTGCTGCATCGACATCACGTCGAGTACTTGCGGCCCGCTTATCACGACACCGTCACGATTCTGACGTTTGCGTCGACGCGACTTGAGCGACTCGACCCTCCTTAGTATGGCCTTCGCTCCATCTCGTAGCCTCTCCGAGCCGGTCCTGCGAAATCTCGGACTGATCTCCTCCGGCATCGTACCTGGTGGCAGGCTACTGTATTTCAAGTTCTCTAACATTGTATCTTCAGCTTCCTCAGCCTCTAACCGATCCTGTAGGGATTCCTCCTCCGATTGTACCGTCTGTCCAGCTATCGTCTGCAACCTCTCAACGTTTGCTTGTGTTATGTCACCCACACGAGACCACCGTCTTGTCTTTTTCTCGAAAGTCCAATTCTCGCTCAAGGCGCATTGCGTATCCTCGTCGGAATCGTCGCCACCACCCTATAATTATAAAAACATAAAGATTCTCGTTAATATAGGGACGTTAATCAAGAAATTTTCTTTCTCTCTCTTTTTTATTCTTTTTTTTTTGTATTTTCCATTAAAGTTAATACAAAAGATTACAAATATGAAATTCAATTTTTACTCGACTCATATATTTTAAATATCATAATAATAGGAGCATACGTGATCGTTTTGAATTCATTTTTGAAATATCATCGACAAGACGTCCTTCGAACTCTATTGCTACGAATGAACGTTCCCCCTTGTCTCTTTTATTTACACATATCCATTTAAGGACTTTTATTAATGAGCCGTTAATAAACGACTGCTCGGTTTTATATTTATGACATCATGGCAGTTTCTTTCGGTCGCATTCCTGATTTTCTACGGACCGGCCTCCGGTAATTATCTGCCCGCGGGGCGCTTCCGAGCAGCGAGAGCTCTCGCTTCGGCCCGATTCGTCTTCCTGATTACCCGATTTATCGTTCCTCCTGCTTCTTGCACCATCGACGGAAACTAACGACATAACGAGCCGTCATTGACCTCTTAAAGGATATCTTCCAAAGACACAGAGAGATGGCCTTTTCTAGATATGACCATGCCTAAATGTTTGTTGCTTCTACTATTGAACTTAGAACGTGGTATATCCTTTCGTTATAATAGAGAAACGACAAAGAGACGACGATCGATCGGTTTCCTAATAACTATGCCAACGCAGTTCTCTCGTTACAAAACACGACACCTTTGTCGAATCAAAGTGGAATAATACAATACCTCCTCTGTGTACGTTGCTCAAGAAAGTTCACGACTTTACATGATGTTCGATCTAATACATCGTATTAATGTCATCTAATCATTCGTTTATTCATTGAAAAGAATTTTTAATATATATTTTATTTAATCGTAATTTAAATATATAAATAAATCTATAAATTAATATAACTTTTTTTTTATATATGTAATAAATAAATTTCCATATACTATACATATATCGTCTGCAACCTCTCGACTATTTGGCTATATATATATATATATAGCCAAATCTTGTATCGAATTATTAATATATTCCATATAATTTTATCGAATAGGTATCCATGTGTGTAAATTGAGTTATGATACTATAAGCCCTAGTGATGTTAAAAATGAACGGTTTTTTTTGCTGGATACACGTCAGCTGTATGGATGCAGAGCCATTCGATTACGCGTCGGAGGTAATCGAAGTCCTCGAATGTGGGCCACGCTGGGTAAAAATAATCGTCGTTGCAGAAACGGGATATCAGCTTGAGCAAGCGCTCGCTACCCTCGCTTATTCATTCGTTCATTCGTTCGTTCGTTCGTTCGTTCGTTTGTACGTTCGTACGTTCGTTCGTTCGTTCACTCGTCGAAAATAACTTTTCGAAACTTTCAATGCGTTTCTCAAACGTGGCTTGTCGTCGACGGCTTTTTGATACTCTTCACGAGTATCCTATTATGTCAAATCCTTTTCTCTCGCGGAACTGTCGAAACTTTGCATATGTTACGAAAATAAAGTCTTCTGATGTTTCATGATGATATATCTTATATATCTTATATATACATGCGTGTGTATATGTGTGCGTATGTACGTCACTAATGATGAAAGTAACTTAAGTAAACAATTTGAAAAAATAGAATGTATACTATAATAAAGTGATTTCATTATGGCTCATACTTCAGATTTCGAACATCCAGATTTTGAAAAAGCTAATCATTTCTTATCTCTTCGAAATATTTGTTTTAATGGCTTTTCCATGGAAAATCATTAACAAAGAAAATGCATTTCTTTTTAAGTTTATGAAATATTTTCTATTCTTCCAAGAATTTCTTCTAAAAAAACGTTATCTTCTTTGATAACTACATATGGATAGTATATTCTGTAGTAGTTGATTATGATCACAAATATACTATCCGCATTTCCGTTCAGACGCGTTTTAACGCGCGACGATTCCTACATGCGAGTTATTTCCGCAACGAGTCGTACCGCTCAACGAGCCGTATCGCCCCACGTAAATACATACAATACATATATAAAAGATAGATATACATGCATGTGTGAGTGTATACACAAGCATACCTGAATACGTACAACGTCACTTCCGTTAAGGTACGATTCCCCCCATTATTTCAAACGTAATGGTGCCATATAAACGAATAGAGAATCCCTCTTAACAACGAAACTCAACGAAGACTATCAATAAGAATATTTTTCCTGAAATATTTTTTCTCAGATTTTCAACTATTGTCGTCATTATATCGAAAATAATAATATTCTTTTCTCCATTTCTATTTGACGTAATTGAAATTTGTGAGGATCCTGTCCGTATCACTATTCGTACTCGTTAGGCTGTTGCAAATTGTATATTACCCTATTATGGGTAAGTCACCACGAAGATGAAAGAGATAGAAAGAGAGAAAGAGAAAAAGAAAGAGAGAAAGAAAGGGAGGGAGGGAGGGAGGGAGAGAGAGAGAGAAAGAGGAAAATAAATTTAGAAACATTTCCTCGTACGATGACCCAGATTAACTTAGCGGTTCATTAAGGGGCTGAACCGACAAATTAGTCGCGCCTACCTCCTCCGAATTTTAATTTTATGCTTTTCACTTCGTTTTCAGTTGAAACTTCGCTCCTGTGGTACTGTAATTGGTGCGTGTGTGAGGGAGGAGGACCAACGGATCGTTCCGCTTTGCCGTCTCGCAAGATATTTTTGCTCCGGGAAAAATTTTTTTCTTCATCTTCGTTGTCTTCGTCGTCTTCATCTTCTTCTTCTTCTCACGCGTAAGCGTTCTCTTTCATCTTATAAAGAAAGAGAAAAAGAGAGAAAAAAGAGAGAGAGGAGAGGGAGAGAGAAAGAAAGAAAGGAGAAAAAGAAAGAACAAGGTCTGTCCGTCGCGAATTAATAATGGCTCCTCTCGAAGTTCACGAAAGCAAGTCGTCGAGTCTTGAAGCGTGAATGCGATAATGTCTCACGATAAAGGATCATTTTTCGTTTGCCAAAACATGGATACATATCTTAAAATAATATGATACTTCTTATTTCAAGGATTATTTAAAGATATAACGATGATAAAAAATATATCTACATATACATAGCATATACATATATATATATATATATATATATATATATATAATTCCTAAATTTTTGTGTTTTTTGAAATCTTAGAAATATCTGAGATTGATCAAAATAGAAGAATTTCTTGGAATTTCTGAGTAAGAGGTTAGATTCAAATTCAAACTGTATGTGTATGTATGTGCGTATGTGTGTATGTGTATCGTTATTCTTAAAAAAAATAATTATAGAATAAGCTTTTATAAAGTATTATATTATTATTACCTTTGATTTTCAATTTTGTATTCGAAATGAATTGCAATAAGAGTTAAAGTCGTACAGGTAGATAATTCTGAAAGAAAAAAACCTCAACGAATTCTCACGAGAAAAGAGAACCTATGGAACGATCTTACGATCGATTCTCGAGCTTGAAATTCTCGTATTCGAAAGTCGAGGTATCTCTCTTTGCGAGCAATGGACTTGCTTGGTCTTCGAGCAAAGAAGCCTACGAGAGATCGACATTCCGTGCATTCTCGCGGCAACAAGCAAGTCTTGTTCGAGACCACGGATTTCTTCATTCGCGATCGTGAATTCCGTAATGAGAGGTATTTGAGAATCATACGAGAATTTTTCACATATATATATATATATATTTATTTATTTATTTATTTATTATTGTTGTTGTTGTCTCTTACGTTCATAATATAGAAAAGATTTTGTCTCGTTTATCGACCTGGACCAGTTTTTATTTTACGAGAATCGAGAACGGGGATCAAGATCGAGGGATCTTCTTCTTCGTTAGATCCGCGAGTCGACCCGACGAGTCCATCTGACGAGCAGACTCGAATCGTCGTCGGTCCAGGTTTCACGAGACGACGCCAAGCTGTCTGCTGTGCTCTGTCGGCCTTCCTCTTTTCTCTCTCTCTCTCTCTCTCTCTCTCTCTCTCTCTCTCTCTCTCTATCTTTCTTTTATCTTCAACGGTCGAGCTTTCTCGTTGAGAGAAATCATCGAGCCTTATATATCCGCGACACACAGGTACCCGCCTTCTCTCGCCACGCATGGAAAATTCAGTTTTCTAACGGGGCTTCGCGATGTGAATGTTACGTCTACACACTTTCATGGGGGTTTCTTTAAAGAACTCTTTAATTTGCATAAACGTATATTTTATGGTGTAACGCGAGTTCGCTTAAATAAACGTTTAAACATTTCCAATTAATTATCTGATTCGCACGAAATTTGACAAGCTCCACGATAATCAAGTATTTTATTTCAACGATTTAATAACTTTAAATGTGAAAATAAAAATTTTCGTCACCGGACATACGTACATTTTTTAAACCTACATCGTCACAGAAATTTCTAATATGGATAATTAAAATATTAATTTCTTTTTAATAATTTCATACATCCGCGAGTTGTAGAATAAAGTTGAGAAAAAAAAGAAAATTTACAATGAGAAAAAAGAAAAATAAAAATAAAAAAAAGATCAAAGATATAATAGTTAGGAACGTATTAATTAGCTTAATCTAGTTTAAAAAAAATAATCTTTTGGCACGAATTCTAGGGAAATTAATACGCGTTATAACGATCGGATAAAACTCGCTCGGCTTTTTCTAACATGCGTTGGTGTTCCTCGGCCTTTCTCGATCGAGAGAGGAGAACCGGAGAGTTCGAGGAACGGATTTTGCCGGGTATTAAACGGTGAACGATCAAACGGTTCTTGCGGCCGGCTTGATTTAAGTAAAACGGCGTATCGCGGTCTTCATCTCGGTGTGACTTACGCTAATTGGCTTCTGAGCGATCCGATGGAAATTTATGGTAATACGGCAGCTCGCCCGCGAGCTACTAACGATACCACTCCTCGCAATTGCAACGAGTCGTATCGTCCCTGCGTGATAACCGTCGAGCTACTAAAAAAGAGTGAGAGAAAGAGAGAGAGATAGATAGATAGATAGATAGATAGATAGATAGATAGAGAGAGAGAGAGAGAGAGAGAAAGAGAAAGAGAGAGACTGGTAAATAAAGCATTGTGAAATGACGAGCTCGTTCCTCGAGCTTAACGTTTGCGTTTTATTACACGTGTCTGCTCAACGCAAACCGCCCATCCTTAATCCTTACAACTTTAAGTGCAATCTCGAAAGAAACCATTGGAATCATTGGAAATTTTGATTGAATTGATTCATCCCCTTGTCTTTCTATCAATTGATATCTTCCCATTTCAATTAGAACTGGTCTTCCATCGTATGTATCAATTGATTTCAACTATCTATCAATTTCAATTTGAAATATATACGTGTCAAATTAAATAACCTTACTGCAATACGTTGAAGAATTTTATTATTTCTATTAAATCAAATTTATTTCATATAACAATTAACTCTTTTCTATCGATCTTTCAAAATCCGTGGTAAAAATCGATCGAGAGGAAAATAACGTTGATTTTAATGGGTTGAATCGAGATAACACGAAAGAAGGTCGGTCGTGCGTATGTACGTACATGCATGCGTACGTATTTGCTTGCCTGCGTGCGTACTGAAACATACGGTGCTCTACTGAAAACTAGATCCGACAGCTTGAAACCCCGTGGATCGTTATAACGGTCCAACATAGAAATGTGTAAGTAAATACTTATTTTGCTTCTAAAACGAGAGAACATTTATTCTGCGTTAATGAGTGGACCAACGGAAATCATTTCTAACAATGTAAATACGTTGTAACAAGAAAAAAAAATAAAAATCATTTGGCGAAATTAAAAAACGTTGGAAATTCGCACGATAATTTGAAAAAAAGAAAATTCTCACTTCGTCCTTTTGATGAATATATTATTCGCTCTGTTGCGAATAATACGTATACGTAATGGATTCGTGTAATACATAGCGAATAACTACTTAGTCCGTTCAATAAAAGCGGACAGAACGATATCGAGTGAATCCACTGGAGCGAAACGAATGAGTTCGCGCTATGTCTCTCAAGACTAGTATACAGAGACTTTAACAGGAAAGAATCGAACTTCCTCGATTTCAAATTACTCATTCGCGGTAGACTGACTTCTTTCATATTCTCGAAATAAAAATGTATTCTCGTAGGAGAATAAAAGAAGCAATTATATATTTTTGGGCGAGGGAGTGATAGGGTAGTGTGAGTAGGAAAGAAGCGGAAACGTACGGTAAAGTTAGTCGATAAAACTTCCTTTCACCTCTTGTTGCTTTTAAAAGTACCGCGAATCTCCGAAGACGAAACAGAGAGAAGACAGAAAGAGGATGAGTAGTAAAGAAAAAGAAACAGAGAGAGAGCGAGAGAGAGAGAGAGAGAGAGAGAGAGAGAGAGAGAGAGAGAGAGAGAGAGAGAGGAGACAGGAGATAGAAAGAGAGAAAGAGAGAGGACATTCAGCTTCTCTTTTGCTGGTGCGTGTTAACAGGTTGACAGGCGCAACGACAACCGGCATTCCTTCGTCGATCGAACAAACCGGTCGCCATAAATTCGCGCGAACGAACGCAAATGCCCCGTTTCAACCGTTTCTACCGCATGTTTACCGGTATCAGCCACCGTAACTTCTCTCCTAGAATTTTTCCATTATTTACTTACCATTCTTCTCTTCCCGAAAACATTCGAACGAGTATCACACGTAATATCCAATAATCGATCGTACTAGGACCAATAAAGAGGGAAAAGCAAAGAAACGATTGATCACTTTTTCATTCACTGATAAATAATTAACTTCGTCGTAGGTAAGTACTTTGCAAGATAAAGACAAGAAATTAATGTAGATAAAGACATATAATCAAATAAAAAATAGATGAATAGGATAAAAAACGCAGCTGTTCATTCTATTAGTATACTTCAAGAAAATCATAAGCTCTTTGTATAAAAAAAATAGAAAACAAAAGATCAAAAAAAGAAAAAGACAAAAGATATAAAAAGAAAAAGAAAAAGAATAAAAAGAAGAATAAAAAGTAACAATGACGAGAGTGGGAAGAAAGAAAGGTAGAAAAAGAACAATGAAATGAAAAGAAAACACAGAAACAAAAAACCGGAAAAAAGGAAAAAATCCATATAAAAAGAGCGTCCGTAAGGCTAACGTTCACGCACGTACATACGCACTCTCGAGTCCGTCGTGGTAAGTGTGTATGTAAAAGTCGTTCTACTCTCTTTACCCTGACAAGATGCGCGTCCCGCAGGTGCAATGCACGACCGCCCTGCAGTCTGCCACCGACTCCCCACTGTCGTTCGTTCGTTCGTTCGTTCGTTCGTTCGTTCGTTCGTTCGTTCGTTCGTTCGTTCGTTCGTTCGTTCGTTCGTTCGTTCGTTCGTTCGTTCGTTCGTTCGTTCGTTCGTTCGTTCGTTCGTTCGTTCGTTCGTTCGTTCGTTCGTTCGTTCGTTCGTTCGTTCGTTCGTTCGTTCGTTCGTTCGTTCGTTCGTTCGTTCGTTCGTTCGTTCGTTCGTTCGTTCGTTCGTTCGTTCGTTCGTTCGTTCGTTCGTTCGTTCGTTCGTTCGTTCGTTCGTTCGTTCGTTCGTTCGTTCGTTCGTTCGTTCGTTCGTTCGTTCGTTCGTTCGTTCGTTCGTTCGTTCGTTCGTTCGTTCGTTCGTTCGTTCGTTCGTTCGTTCGTTCGTTCGTTCGTTCGTTCGTTCGTTCGTTCGTTCGTTCGTTCGTTCGTTCGTTCGTTCGTTCGTTCGTTCGTTCGTTCGTTCGTTCGTTCGTTCGTTCGTTCGTTCGTTCGTTCGTTCGTTCGTTCGTTCGTTCGTTCGTTCGTTCGTTCGTTCGTTCGTTCGTTCGTTCGTTCGTTCGTTCGTTCGTTCGTTCGTTCGTTCGTTCGTTCGTTCGTTCGTTCGTTCGTTCGTTCGTTCGTTCGTTCGTTCGTTCGTTCGTTCGTTCGTTCGTTCGTTCGTT
>NC_140814.1:487500-532500 GCF_050613455.1 Vespa mandarinia | reverse complement strand
TATCATTGAAAGGACACGGAGATAAAGGATAAAAATCTTTCTTTAATTGTAAGATAAAAGAGAAAGAAAGAGAAAGAAAGAGAGAAAGAGAGAGAGTCAATACTTACGCTTTTGCTGTGGCTTGTACTATGATGTGAGTGATGCGTGTCCAATTTCATATTAGCGCAGCGATTGAGCGCATGTAAACGCCGAAAGAGACTTTGTAATGAGTCCGCCTCAAGAAAGGGATGATCCTTCGCCACTCCCGTCACATCGATCGGGAATTGATAGTCTGTAAAATAAGAACGAAATATATTTTGATTAAGTTGATGCTTGTTACTGCAGTTCGAAAATTATTTCTTTTTTTTTCTTTTATTTTTTTTGCCTTTCATCAAATATTTTTTTCAAATGCATAAAATATCTAATGTACGTACTAATTGAAATATTTTCTTTTTATTCGATGTGATAAAAAGAAACTATGACTTTGGACAAACAAATATAAAATTTAAGAATGATTTCAACGATTGCGCAAATCTTCTCGAATATTTTTTTTTAATTTTTTGTTCTAATTCGAGGATTGATGTCGAAGAAACAAAAAGATCCCTCCCTTTTCCCTCCTCCTCCATCCACATATATTATGCGCTGATGACGCAAACGAAGTTAAAACGAATCGCTCGGGAAGAATTCGTTTCCTTCTTTTATTTTTTATTTTTCTTCGTAGAAGTTGCTCTTCTCTATGTGTCTCTACAGATGTTAGTAAAAGTTCGGACGGTTTGTGTCACGACTTGCGCAACGATGACCTAGATCTCCTGAACCAGATCTGGTAAGATCCATGATCTCTGTCCGGGATCCCGGATCGATCGACATCGGGAATCAAAGTAGAATGATTCACGCACGATTCTACGAACTTGTCGCATATTTACGAGATACATACGTTCTCTCATTGCTTATTGTTATTATTGTTATTTCGTTGCATAACGAGAAATAACGTAGATAATTAATCATTTACTAACTACCATATCAGTGATACTAAATATTTCGTTAACTTTCATTAGGTATATCATAAGTTTCATAATTCCATTTACATTATTAATTAAATTTAAACAACCTTGTAGGAAAGATCAATAATTTAGCTGTGTGCGCGTGATAATAAGATGCGAATTAATCTCGTAATTTGTTTAGTCGGTTTGTATGATAAAGAAATAAAAAAAAAAAAGAGAAAAAGAAAAGAAAAAAGAAAAAGAAAAGAAAAAAAGAAAAAGAAAAGAAACTGAAAAGCAAATAAAAAAGAAATAGAAGATTTATATCGTGTATCATTTGCTGAATTAATTATTATAATAAAAATATGATATCAACTATTTCTGTTATTTGATACAGCTCGTAACGGGCTTAATTAAAATACATTCGATCGTTCGTAGTGTAACACATACGTTTTAACGTTTTAAGTTTACACACGCGATGAGAATAATCGCTTTATGGCGATTATCGATGTAATTTGATAAAGGATAAATGGAGTCCATTTTCTTATAACAACTAATGATCCTTTTTCGAGAGCATGCATACTCAACCAAGCATAATTCTGCTAATACATGACAAACGAAGCACATTCTTTCTTTCTCTCTTTCTCTCTTTCTTTCTCTCTCTCTCCCTCTTCCTTTCTCTCTCTCCCTCTCTCTTTCTCTCTCTTTCTTTCCCTTTCTATCTTTCTCTGCCTCTCCGTCTTCCTCACCCTTTCTTTCTTTTTAAACATTTAATTGTAATTATAACGAAAAGCTTCTCTAACAAATCACAATTTTTATCGTAACTTTGATGTATCGGAATTAACAATCCTCGATTAAGCTCACTTCCTGGACGTGCTAATTACTACCGGATAGATCGTCTACCTCCTCGCTCAAGCTCGTCTAACGAGTCAATTATCGTCTCTGATCTCCAAAGCCATGCTTTGCTCTTCTGTAAAACTATCGAAATAGTACCTAGATTATTGAAAAAGAATGAAAATGTAAAAGCTTAATAGAAAAATTAAAGAAAAATATTACGTATAGATTATATATCATACAATTTGTTTATATCGATATATAAAGAAATTAAATTATATCGATGTATAAAGAAATTAAAACGAACATTATAGATCGTTTTATATATCAAAAGAATGAAACGGGTTAGTATTAAGAGAAATCAAACAAGAAGCAGTCATGGAATAATTACACGCTCGATGCTATCGTTCTCGCCATCAGTGCTTCTTATCTCGTTATCAGTGCATGTATATATACATACGTTGGACCGTTCGTCGATCCCAAGAATCGTGTTTTATCTCGCAAAGTGACTTCGCGCGTAATGTCCGGTCAGAGAACGTGTGCGTGTGTTCCTATCGATTCTTAATAAACGATATACACTCGATCAAATGCTCGTATGTAATCGTACTTTATTTATATCACATGCATTGAGAGTAGGGTTCAACTAGGTCAATTAGCTACTATTCATAGTGATATTTGCAAACGTCGATATAGTTGGGCTAACGAGAATTATGATCTTACTACATTGAGCAGGGAATCACTCTTTCTTTCTTTCTCTCTCTCTCTCTCTCTCTTTCTCCACCCATACACCCACCCTTTCATTCATCCATCCAACCATCCAACTAACCATCCATCCATCCATCCAACCATCCAACTAACCATCCATCCATTCATCCATCCATCCATCCGTCCATCCAACCATCCATCTCATAAACTGTATGACGTTCTCTCTATCTCTTTCTAAAACCGGTGCAACTACCATAAGAACCGGTGTACGTTTATAAGTCTGCAACACCAACCTCAGTCGAAGCGGACGATGGCAGGACGTTCGATTTTCTCGCACGATCTTGCCAATCGAACGATCTTGTATGTCTATTTTGCGAGAAGATACCCTGAACGTGAAGACAGAGACAAAGAAATAATTTAACGTGTTCTCGTTAATCGACTATCGTCACGAATTGATAGATATACCAGGAATATGATAAAGAATAGAACTGTTCGAGAACCGTACAAAAGCAAATTCCCATTTCTTTTATTCATACAAAGTCGACCAACTGACCATAATTTACTTCTTATTTATACGATGGACGCCGTCAAAGAGCGATCAGCTGTTCGCTTTACCCTGCGGTTAGGGTAAACCCTGTTATTCATCGTTTCATTCTCGCCATATTCCTCATTTCCTAGTTTCAACATCTGGGTCGGATTTTGCGATGTACCAGCTGCGTTACATGCCAGGCATGTTTATGGGGACTTTAACTTTCCACTTATACCTCAGGCTAACCGTCGACAACGACAACGATGATGACGACGAAGAGGAGTCAAATTAAATATACACATTTTATACGTCCGTTCTGTACACGTATAAGTTTTATTCACATAAATAGATGATCGTGTGCATTTGAAATTAACAGTTGGTATAACAGTCCAATAAGTCTCATATAACAACCGTCGACGATATAATTTTAACCAAAGATCATATCGCGTTTCCTCAATGATATTTCATCAATTTTTCGATTTCCTATTTGAGAATTCTTACACGGTGAGAATACGATCGAGATTGACATCGATTCTAATAAAACTATCTCAGTGATTCTATCCGATCGATCGAATATCATCAAGGCTCAAGTGTTTTTCGCAGTAACGAGAATCTTTCCTCGAAGATCGAGAGAGAGAGAGAGAGAGAGAGAGAGAGAGAGAGAGAGAGAGAGAGAGAGAGAGAGAGAGAGAGAGGAAGCTCGCGTGCAAGCACACGTGATCGCTCGATCTCGCACGATGCATCGCGATCGAATCGCGATCTGATTGCTACTACCTCCTCTGTCTCCTTCTCTCCCTCCTCACCCATCTTTTTCTTCTAACAATGTTGTCTCTTACCAACTAGATCATGTTATTTCGAACGATTGACAAATTGGCCATTACAATGTAAAATCGAAGCCTGACATTGGGCTTAGATTCTCTATTTTCTTTTTGTTCTTTTTTTTTTTGTTCTCCTTTAATACCAAATCTAGATTGTTAAAAGTGAAAGAAATCACGTTTAATTCGCAAATAGTCAAAACGATCAATGTTTGCTTTCGATTCCCCAATGAGAACAGATTCGAAAGTGCTCGCACAGACTTGTAAAATCGTGAGTTTAGTCTCTTTACGAGTGTTTTTACGAGTTACTCCCGAACGATCTCTATAATATAGGAGATAATCTCTCTCTTTCTCTCTCTCTCTCTCTCCCTCTCTCTCTCATTCTCGCATTCGTAATAACTATCGTACGAAGAAACGGAGTTACCTCGAAACAGCTGATCGTTATTGCAACGATGGAGTCATGACTCTCCTCGACGCTCGTAGAATATTCATGTATGTAGGTATATAAAGCATGCATGCAGTGAGTATCGAAAAAGTTAACGGGGGTATAATGTTCGCCGGTCGAACGATTTCAGGGGGTATAAAGATCGCGAACTTACGTTCGACGTAACAATGATCGCTCGCTCGGGCACAAAGAGAAACGTAACGCGAAACGTCTCGACTGCTCGTATATCCTTCGTCTAAAAAGAAATCATATTTCACGGGACGGCAATTCGTAAACAACGATCCAATGTAATAACGTTGTTTGCGAAGAATGCACGTAATTCGATTACGAAGCTTTCTCGGGACTACGTTTTAAAAAAAGAAAGAAAGAACGAATGAGACAGAGAGAGAAAGAGAGAGAGAGAAAGAGAGAGAGAAAGAGAGAGAGAGAAAGAGAGAAAGAGAGAAAGAGAAAGAGAGAGAGAGAGAGAGAGAGAGAAAGAAAGAGAAAAAGAGAGAGAGAGATAGAGAGAGAAAGAGAGACCGTTATAAAGTCATCCATTACGAGTCCGAGTGCAAGAGGTAGAACGATTTTAATCGAGATTTCTCTCTGTCGTACTTATTTACACATGTACGCACCACAAATACGCACGCACAATTCCGGCTGGTGCAATTCCCCGCGAATCTTTACGAGCCGTGCCCAGTACCGCCAATAAATCCGCGAAGGATTGCTTTTAACGCGAATACGCCCAAAATTTTTCACACGAACGAGATATATATGTACATATATATATATATATATATATATATATATATATATGTACATATATATATATATGTACATATATATATATATATATATATATATATGTACATATATATATATGTACATATATATATATATGTACATATATATATATATATATATGTGTGTGTGTGTGTGAAGATATATGTAAATATAAGTATATAGGTAGAGAGACTTGCGCGAAAGACGGTGCCAAGACTTGATCACAGCATGCATCGTGAATTTCGATATAAGCAAAGCTTTTACATAACGGTCGTGACAGCATCGAACTTGCCACCTGTGCGTATCGTTATTATGAAAGAAGGATAATATATATATATATATATATATATATATATATATATATATATGACTGCATGTAAAAAAGAAAGAGGGAGAGGAAGAGAAAGACGTATCTTTTTTCGGATCGATATTAAACTTCCGGAAAAATCGAAAAAAATCGTTCTATCTTTCTCTTCTTTTCCTTTTTTCTTCTTCTATATTTACAACTTATACGATTCATTGATATTTAATTCAAGAACGAATGAATTATTCGTAGGTGAGCGTTCAATTTTCATTCGTCACTCGAACGTACCTTATCAAGCGAGCTTTATTTCGGTAAAAAAAAACACATTGATAAGAACGTAGATAAGAATCGATATACGTTTTCACGGTAAATTCACGTTTCTCTTATTGTTTTCTTTTCTTTTTTATGTTCACATCCGGTGAAATGAGAGATCGATGATAAGTGGCGTTCATCTTTTACGATTTTTCTTTTCCCATTTATATTTTATTAAAAGAGAAATATACTCAAGGGGTTTCTCACTTATGTACGTACTTACGTACATACGTATGTACGTATCGAAAGTACTTAGTTACATACGTATCGATAAAAAATCGTTCATTTTCTTTTTTCGTTATCGGCACTTGACTATTTACCTTTCATGTTTCCGCTCCAACACTGTCGACACATTCGTTAGCGGCGACGTTTGTATATTATATATTTTTCCTTCCGTAACGTTGTCCCTTTTTCCTCCTCTGGAGGTCCTAAGCCTGCACCTTCCCCCACCCTCACCCTTTTTCTCCCTCTTTCTCCTTCTAATAACAGAGGACACCAAAAGACTTCCTCCACTTTCCCTTCGTGTAGAGACTACGAACGAACGTGAAAAACTCTTGGTCGATCATGGCTTCCACACACCATCATCATCATCGTCATTATCGTCGTCATCATCGTCGTCGGCGTTCGAAACTCGTGCCCACGCGATCTCGTTTATCCTCGTGGAAAGCGTGGACTTCGTTGATTGCCAGCGATTATTATCGGCTGGGTAAACGTCATTGATTCGCGAATATTAAATCGCGTTTTCCACACTGCACCGATATTCTTATGATTATCGCAAAATTTCCTTCATTTATTTTTGTTTTTGTTGTTTTGTTTTCTTTCTTTTTTGTTTTTTTTTTAACCACGAAATTAATACAAAACACTAGATGTATATAAAATTATTATAACGAATCAGCATGATAAATTGTTTACTTCTCGTAATTATCTTTTCTCGATTTTCGTAGAAACAGAAATATAAATACGATAAACTGTATTACATACATATGTATCATTCCAATTCTTTCACTGATTCCGATCTCACTGAAAGTATGATCGTGAATAAGGAAGATAAAAAATTCAATAACAAAAAAAATATAAGTAAATAAAAAAATAGATGAAGAAGAAAAGAAGCAATAAAATAGAAACGGAAAAGAGGAATCGCGAGAGAACACAACGCGACACGTTCTCTCAAACGCGCTCACTCTCGAATACGTACGTATATACTATCATACGTGGAAAGAGACAGAGCGAATCGTGCGATCTCTTGCATCACACAACGACTTACTCCTTCACCGGTTGCCACTCGACTAGCGGTCGTAGGAGCAAACAGCTTGTATAGAAAGAAGCTTGGGGCCACGAAGGAACCGCACACTGAGGAAGCGCGTGCTGAAGTGGTGGGGTTGCTTGCCTTGGGGGGGAGAAGAGATAGAAAGAGAAAAATACAGAGAGAGAGAGAGAGAGAGAGAGAGAGAGAAAGAATGGACACAGTTAGTAGTGGTGGTACTTCGAGCTCTATGTCGTTATGTCTGTGTATACGTATAAATGTCGAGTGGTGGGAGAAACGATATATCTTGACATACGTATGCGCTCGAAGCTAAGGGAAGGATGCAACATAGAGACGGCAGAGAGAGAGGGAAAACTGATGCGTTTCACGGGTGCATGCCCTGTATCTGAGCGTATACAGCAGCGTCTTACATCGCGAACGAATCCTCTTCGCATATGAGCCTGAATTTAACTTTTTCTCATTGTTTTTATTCATCTTTTTTTAGTTAATCTTTCATAGATAGTTTGCTCTTCTATTATTCCCATATCATATCCCTCAGATATCATCCTTCCCAAGAATATTTAATTTAAATTTAATTTATGTACTACTGTTCTTAGTTTTTTAAAAATTCTTTTCTTTATTTTTCTTTTTTTTTTCTTTTTCTTTAATACAGATGATGATCTTTTTTTATTATTATCTAAAACTTTTTCATTCGTCATCCTTGTTCTTACATCGTATAATTGTATTGTGATATACCTGATATATGATAATAAAGAAATCTTTTATTATTGCTTAACGATAAAATAATTGTTGCGCGAATTCAATTATCGAATAGATTAAAGTGAACATGACGTTCGAACTGAAATATGATAATAAGACGAGTCGAAAACGTTAATAAGATCGAGTCGAAAGAACGTAAGTACCTACCGAAACCGTTTACTTGTTTCTCTTCATTCGTGAGACTAATTGTAGGCTACCTACAGGGTGGTCGAGACAAAGAGGCTGCTCTTCCCGGAAAGCGTATGTTTTGTGTTCGAAGTCGTGTGGCCTTTGTGCAGTCGGCGCAATTACTGGAGTAAGAGAGAGTGAAAAAGAGAGAGAGAGAGAGAAGTGGTGTCGACTAAACGAAACGGGAGTTAGTTCGGGGTTTATCCAGGTGTGCTTTACTCCCACGAGTTGTGAACTTGGCTAACCCCCAACAGATGTGTCAAGGACCCTTTGGTTCGTCGACACGAACATAATACATACATATATATACATATACGTATCTACGTACACACGTGTCACGTGTATATACGTGATAGGTACGCCTCGCTTCGGCCATTTTTGGCACGAGACCAAAGCTTTAGATGGGTTCGACTAACAATTTACATCAGAAGAGAAACACGAATCGAGCGAGAAATCGTTCGTCGATTCGATCAATGCGATCTTATTTGCGATGGTATCTCAAGTGACTTACTCATCCGCAGTAAGTATTTTTACTTATCTAATAAAGCATGTACAAGTTTAATCGATCATTATTTTCTTCGCAAAATCCCATATACTCTTGTCTCTATCTAATCCCTCGAAATCCCTTAAAAGAGATCCTTGTAAAACGTTGGATTCGCTTTCAAAGTCAGAAGAGTTTTCATAATTTTCCAAGAACATCTACTTCGAAACGTGTCTTCGAACATCACAGAGTATTTCCCAGACTAAAAGTGACAGTGTTTTCAAATTACGCGACTCTGAGACACGTTGGTTTGGGAAAAGGATAAGACAATAAGCTACACTCTCGTTTTCACGGCGATGAAATATCCACGATTCTTGGAAGCTAGGAGTCGAAGACCCTTTACATTTTCGGATAGAAACGCACTGTCGTGCGCTTTGGCCAAGCTCCAAGTCCGTAGAAGGCCGAAGCCGGAGAAATCTTCGTAAGATCGGAATCCCGAGGGTGTGTCTCCTTAGCGGCTCCACCACGACGACTGTTACTTCGCTTTTGCGAAATTCTAGCGAGGAGTTTTGGATCGTCGAAGAGAAGAAACGATGTTTGCCTGTGAGATACTTAAGAAGATCACGAGAAGGTACCGATTTTACCGCGAAGACGACAGTCCACTGGGTAACTATAAACTCTATCTCTTTCCTGCTTTGATCGAAACGGGAAAGAGAGAGAGGGAGAGAGATATATGCAACCATGTTCGATTTTACCAAGAATGATATAACTTATCAGGATTTATTTCGGGAAGACAAACAAGTTGAAGACAAAGGCCTCGAAAACTATTTGAAGCGTTGCTCCGAATATTTCCGAGACTAGGAAGCCGATTTTACCTTGTACGATGTTTTTCCTTCGTCTATCTATTCAAGAGGCGCCTATAACCTATCCTCCTGACGTCGAAATTATTCGAAATCAGTTTACGTAAATAAGTCCTTTCACGCTCCTGCTATTATTCCATTCAATTGTATTTGGACCTTGATAAAGGGTTATCCTGTTTGGGTTGGGCCGTTTTACTGTTTCTTTCGGTCTTTCCTTTTATCCTTCTTTACATTTTTCTCTAACACGGGGGAGACCGAAGGCCACTCCTATATACTGAGTTTAAACTCATCAGGATCTCTCTCTTTCTCTTTCTCTCTCTCTCTCTTTGTTTGTTTGGTTGTCTGATGAAAAATCGATGAAGACTAAGAGATAAAAAAAGAAAAAAAAAAAGAAAAACGACCGATTTCTAATCATTGGAACGGTGGCGCCGACGATGACGGCAACTCTTTCTTGTAAATTTTGAACAATGGACCATATGGTATCCTTTCAATTGACATTACAAGCGGCAGCTTTCGGTGGTGACACGAGCGGAATAACGATGACAAAATATAATGAGGATTAAAAAGAAAGACAGAAAAACAAAGAGAGGAAGAGAGAGAGAGAGAGAGAGAGAGAGAGAGAGAGAGAGAGAGAGAGAGAGAGAGAAGGAGGGGTAAAGTATTAGATCTTTCCTTTTCTTTTTTTTAAGTCATGAAATCTACAGTATCATTAATTAAAAAAGAAAAAAAGAAAAAAAGAAAAAAAGAAAAAAGACAAGTAATCTAACGATCTGTTCGCGAGGAAAGCGTGACACAAAGGGTTAACCGCTCGTAAATAGCGTCCTCGCTCGCCAACACGAAGAAAATGCGTTTCATGACGCGTGACTAAATCACCAACGCTCCGCTACTTATGCCCCGTCTATTTCGCGTTTCTGTTTTATAGGTGAGAAGCATTAACGACAAGAGAAGATAAGACCGAACAAATCTATCACAATATTCTATAGAATTTTTATATTCTTAAAGGAAAAGCTTTCTGAATTTGTATACATTAAAGATAGTTAGATAAATAAATAGATAGATAGATAGATGGATAGATAGATAGATAGACAGGTATGTAGGTAGGTAGGTAGATAGAAAATATAAAAGATCGTAAAATTTCATATCTTTTTGGAAAGATAGTTCTCCCATTAGCTCGACGAGACTAAGCAATTCATTAGGACAAATTTAGTAGGTTTCCCTTACCTCCTTCTCACCACACCGGTCTTTTTTCAACTTTTTCTTCCTTCTATCTCTGTTTCTCTTTCTTATCCTTCCTCTCAGTTTCGTACCAGTTCGACTGCGTTAGAGAACCGTCCTTCTCAGTATATTTAAGCTCCATGATGCTTTTCGCTTCTTTTTCTTTTTCATTTTTATTTCTCCTCTTTTTCGCGACCACTCCAATGTCACCGCTCGAAATAAACCCCCTTCGTTGCTCCGTAGAAGTTGCACGCGAGACGAAACGTGTCGTTTCTCTTAGTTTATTTCTCTCTCTTTCTCTCTTTCTCTCTCTCTCTCTCTCTCTCTCTCTCTCTCTCTTTCATCATCCTAAGCAAGGATTTAAGAATTAGAAATATTAATGATAGAGGATTATCGAAGAAAATAATAAAAGTTCGATTTATTCGTGTAATCTCTTGAAGTACCTATATATTCCATATATTGGAGATTTATTTAACTGCATCATCTAAAGTTAGCAAAAAAAGAAAGAAAAGAAAAAATTAATTGTAAAATAGAGAAAAAGAAAAGAGAAAGAGAGATAGTGGAAGTTGAGACAAAAAAAAACATGATAAAAAAAAATCTAAATGTAAGACTAGTAAACGATAAGAATTGACGTTCAAGGATCCTATCTAATCAACGAAGACGAGCCACCATTGGCCTACGATCTCGACTACGTTTGAAAAGGCACGCAGACCCTCGACTAAGCTTCCAGATGCAAGAGAGCGTGTATTTTCAGATTGGATTTATCCAACATTCTTCTGAAAAACGAACGGATGAATCGCTCACGTATATCTAATTGATCCTCTTTTAATTTCACCTCTCATCGGCAGATAATTCATTGATTTTTTCTCTCTTTTAGTTTTATGAACGATATACCTCGATTTTGTTTTTATTTCTTTTTTTGTTTTCAAGATCAAGACATGTCAAATACGTCGGACAGAAAAAAATGGACATACTAAGCTATCGTTTGCTCTCTTCTCGATAACTCCTTCTGACGTCAAACGGTGAATCTTTCAAGCGAAACTATTGGAAGTTAAATATTTTCACGCCTAGATTTCGTTAACGATTTCGAGTAGATATGCTTGTTTCTCGTTTACTCGTCTTAAGAATCATAATTCTCTCTTTCTCTATTTCTCACTTTCGTATGTACTTACTTAAATACAATCGTGTATATATAAACATGTAGGAATTATGATAACGTATTCTACTTGAGTAAGTAAACATCCATTAAAAGTTTAAGGAAAAATAATTCCTTAAGAAAGGAAAAACTTGATGACAAAAGTCATCCCCAACTTCATAACTATCTATCCCCCAATGGAAAGATCAACGAACGCGAAAAGATTACATCGACCGTAAGGGCATATTTACTCGGCCGCATCTTTCAGATAAAGCCAACAAAAAGGTTGACGATCTTTTTCTCTCAATGATGAATTTCCATGCGCTTGCAGTAAAGAAAAATAAGAATAAGAATAAGAAGAATAACGGAGAACGATGCGTAGACTCGACGCTATGTCACCGCAAAATAACGCGTAATGCAGCTGCATAAATTAACGCGAGGGAGAGAAAGAGAGAAAGAAGGAGATACATATACATATATATATATATATATCTGTATATATACATATATATATCTGTATATATATATATATATATATATATCTGTATATATATATATATATATATATATATATATATATATGAGAGAGAAAGATGCCGCGAGAAGAAAGATTGAGCCGCCTTAAACGCCGGCAAAGTATCCGGACGCTCGCGAATAAATCGCCGCCATCGCCCACCGGCTCGAATTTGCATTTTCGCCGCGCTCCAAACGAATAATTTATCTCGCCGAGATTACTTTGTCATGGGGCGCAAGAACGCGGTCGAAACGGGGAAAGAGTGTTACAGCAAAGAAAGAAAGAGAGAGAAAGAGAGAGAGAGAGAGAGAAACAGACAGGAAAATTATTCGCGAAGGATCAAAAAGGGGATGGAAGAGTCTCTCTCGGAGCTACGAGAATGGCTTAATCAGCTTAAGGCATACTGTACACGCACCTTCGTGCAGGAAGGTACGATTAATTTATTTCTCAAGTGAGGCCATACCCGCGAGTAGAACTCGCGGAAGGATTCCCGATGAATTCTTCATTTTAATCTTCCTTTTTTTTTATTTTCTTTTTCTTTCTTTCTTTTTCTTTCGAAAAAATATCTCGTCCCACCAACGACTTGTGTATGTGTGCGCTTTAGTTTAACAAAATGGAATTATTATAATGACGATAACGTAGAAATAATATTCGAAGTTAATTGATTTCAACCGGTTTACGGGAAAATATAATAATGTTTCTTGCAGATTAGAGCGATGTTAAGTGTTTATAGTTATCAAGAAAGTAGTGTTATGTTTTGATTGGATCAATTGTTTTTAATTGGTTATATATTGTGTGTAACGATGAAGAAATATTTACTTTGACGTATATATAAAACTCTTGCAGTGTTGTTTTTTCTTTTTTTCCTTTCTTCAAAATCGAGAGAACGTTTGGGTTTGGAAACGATTCGAAAATAAAACGTTACCGTCGGCAACAGCGACGTTGCTTTGATTTAATGTCACAAGAATTAGGTTAATGGATTCGTTTTTTTCACAATTTTTTAGAAATCACAAGTTTCCTCCGTCCAAAATATACCTAAGATATTTGGAAATATCATAATCGTTAAAAGATAAACCAAAAATTAGAGATATTATCAAATCTTCAAAACGATCGATCGTTCTAATTTCCTGACAACAACGTCTATTGCATTTCGAAAGTAGCGAAAGGGAAACGTGACGATGGACAGGGGTTCGAAATGTCGGCGCCATATTTTCGATAGAACTCGAAGAATGACTAATAATTGTCGATTTGTAGAAGCCTCTACTACGTGCCATCTTAAACTCGGCTTATGCCGACCATATGTTTCGTTATTTAATATATCGCAGTGTGTGAGCTGTAACGAAAGTGACTTTGAAACGAAAATGAACGGAGACATTTGAAATAAGATTTAAAAAAAAGAAAGAAAAAATGAAAAACGCGGTAGATTCGACAGAATTCCAGTTAGTGGAAATAAAAAAAAGATAAAAACGATAATTGCATTATCGTACCTTGAATAATATACAATATCGTTTCTGTGTAAATAATGTTTCAGGAAAAAAGTTGATTTCTTTGTCGGAAATTTGAATCGATTACAATTGAAAGTGGAACAACAGATTGTTCCACCTGAAGGACACACTTTTGCTGTTTAAAATAAAACAGATTGGAACGATGCATGCTTGTAATAACAATCATCGCGTTATGAGAATCGGATATCAAAGGAAATTTACATTTAAGAAAGCGACAAAGAGAGAAATGTAGAAAAACCTTCACCTAATTGATTTGTATATGTCTACATCTTTCGAAAACGAGAATGTTATGGGTCGGAAAACTAGGTCGAATAGTTCCATTCAGGTAGAAACAAACTAGTTTAAATGATCGATTGGTAATTTTGATAATCAAAAGTTAAAATAAAACAATTTATGGAAAGTCGTTTCTTTTCTTTGCATGAGAAATAAAATCTATTTTTTTTTAAACAGTTACATTCCTTCGACTGAAGTAATTAAGACGAGGAAAAAGAGAACGATAAAGATAATGAAAGAGAGAGAGAGAGAGAGAGAGAGAAGATGAAAATTCATTTCGAACAGCGGTATTCAACGCAGCTGCGATGACTTTAAAGCAATTCCAAGTAAGAGACAGACTGTCTAGATAGTAGAAACACTACTATCTCTCTCTCTCTCTCTCTCTCTCTCTCTCCCTTTCTCTCTCTCTTTCTCTCTTTCTCTCTTTCTCTCTTTCTCTCTTTCTCTTTTATATAGTCTGAGATGAAGAAAATTGACAAAGGTAAACGTCGCGGTTTCGTACTGAACTAGGGAAGAATCAACGATGTGAATAAGGAAAGAAAGTACGCCAGAGATAGACAGAAAATCTCTCTCTCTCTCTCTCTCTCTTTCCCTTTCATACTCTCGAAAGATCCAAGAAGATTTCCTGGCACTATTCCCGGGGCCAACGCCAGCTGAAAGAAGCGGAAAGAGTCTGCACGTGCTTCCGACAGTCGA
The DNA here is from genome assembly GCF_050613455.1 of Vespa mandarinia. Taxonomy (NCBI): domain Eukaryota; kingdom Metazoa; phylum Arthropoda; class Insecta; order Hymenoptera; family Vespidae; genus Vespa; species Vespa mandarinia. Next base: position 517,962 of record NC_140814.1, on the reverse strand, counting down.
CGATTTCGTGAATCGTGACTTTTGCCACGACGACGACAACGACGAAGAAGAAGACGACGACGAGGAGAAGCAAAAGCCACGTTTAATTTTAGTACAGCCGATCAAAATTATCTTGGCAACTCTCTCGGTAAAGCTTTCGGTCCCTATAAATTTATCGGATGGAAGCATGGATTGGATGACGACGGCCACCTGACGAAGCCTTGTGATTTTTCTGGCGTCTCGATGTCTTCCCAAACGAGAATCAAAATTTCTGAACGATGCGATAAGCGTAGTTCATCTCAGATTGAATTTCACGCGTCGACCATGAAATTTCATAAAAGACAAGTCTACACTCTCGTCTCGAAGAGAGATCGTGCCAACGTTTTACGTTTAGTCACCGTCGTCAAACTCAGACCCTTCGAGTTCGCGCTGTTCCTTCGGCTCGTTAACTAAACGAGCCAATGGAAAGGCGACCGTCTGGTGGCGTGACTCGAGATTTTTCTTTCTAACGTCTTGGCGTGCCGCTTAGTTACACGCGATCTACTACGTTAATCCACGCGTTTAACGATTAGCTTCGCAACCACACGACAACTACGGTACGACGAAACAGCTCGTTTTTCTTTTTACGTTATCAACAATCTCGTTAACTGGTTAATACGTTTTTGAGTAGGACCATTAGAATTTTTTTCCTTTCCTTCTTTTCTTTTTTTTTCTTAGATAATAGGTAAGATATGGATAATATACGATTCGAATATTTTTCAAACATTATTTTTATTTGAATGAAATAATTAATTTATTAATTAATTGAGAATGAAAAATATCGTACGATCTTTTCGAATATGCTAGATCATTCGATCCGATTTCTCAATCCTTTTCGAACAAGAGCGCAGAAGAATGCAGATAACTTTTGCTTCTCGTTTGCGATGAGCTCAGCCATATTTATAGATCTTCATCATCGATTTAATTTACAGAAAATCACATCTCCTCTCTCTCTCTCTCTCTCTCTTTCTCTTCATTTTCAATCCTTGGCAAAGAAATCTATAAAAGTCTATGAGAGAGACAGAGAAAGAGTGAGAGATAGAGATAGATAGATAGATAGAGAGAGAGAGAGAGAGAGAGAGAGAGAGAGAGAAAGAGAGAGACAGAGAGAGAGAAAGAGAGAGAAAAAGAGAGCTATAGAAAAAGTGCGAAGGCCATTTTTGCATAAATCTCAAACAACGTTGCGAAGGTTTTGCCTGGAGATAGTATTCTTCGTGATCGCGTTCTCTTTCTCATGTCTCTTTCTCTTTCTCTCTCTCATTCTTTCTTTCTCTTTCTCTTTTTCTTTGTGAATACGAGTGCTGACATAAATTAGTATGCGACGTAGAAGTGAAAAATTACACGCGTTATTAATCATTCTACCAGCACGTTCGAATGATTATTTTTGCATTAACTCTTGAAATTAAAGTATCATTCGTCCTCCTGCCAAGGACGTTAATGATCGCTCAAACATGAAGTATTAGATCATTTCTTTACATGCACCTGGCATATAACACCATCATTTCCTATACAAACTGAGTCATCTATATTTAACTTCGTTACAAAAGCACGCGTTTTATTAATCGATTTTAAATACGACAATTAATATTCTTTATTTTCTACCATTTTACGAAAATCTTTCGATATCGTTTATCTTTCCTATTGATGAATAATTGATATAGATATCTATCTTATATAAAGAATAATTTCAAAGATTTAAAAAAAATGTATGTATATATATCAGCGTGATGAGATGCGAGCTAGGTCGATTTAACTTATCAGGATAAACATAGCCATGATCGATCGTGTGTTAAACAATAGTAGCAACCTTTTATCCGAGATGTAACCTTGAGAGAAAGGTGAGAAAAAAATAACAATAAAAAAAAAAAAAGAAAAAAAAGAGAAAAGAAAACATCTAACGACAGAGCGTGTGCTATAGCATATACACACACAGGCACCCATACCACACATGTAAGACGTAATAAAATACTTTAAATCTGAAAACTAGACAAACGTGGTCACGAATCGAATCCAGTGAGTACACTCTTATACTTGATTATACGTATGTATGTATATATGTAAAAGCGTATACCGCAAAAGTAGTAACTAACGACACGTGGGCAGCACCGTTTCGGATTGGTCCGAGCAAGCCAAGGGTAAATTATTACCGAGTCGCTCAGTGATGCGTCCGAACATGTTAATACATCTTATAATGGGCCCTTTGTCGCGATGTCCACCAACAATGCATTCGTTATAGCTCACGACTACACTCAGAGACGCAGACGCACGCTCCTGCCCACATTGGAGGCGCGCGTGCGAGCGCGAGCGCGCTTGCTCATCTCTCTCTCTCTCTCTCTCTCTCTTTCTTTTTCTATCTCTTTCTCTCTCTCTCTTTCTCTCTTTCTTTCTCTTTCTCTCTCTCTCTCTTTTTCTATCTCTTCTCTCTCCCTTTCTCTCTTTCTTTCTCTCTCTCTCTCTCTTTCTCTCTCTCTCTCTCTCTCTCTCTCTCTCGTTCGCTCGCTCGCACGCATGCACACACGTACTGGACACACTAAGCTCGTTAGCACCTTATTAGCGTCATTCGTATATATATATATAGTCTTTCGTCGCGAGTGATAAAAAAATTATTTAAAATCGATACTTCTTTGTACACGGTCAAGTACTACTTTCTTTTCTTTTTTTCTATTTTATTTTATTATATTTTATTTTATTATTTTTTATTTTTTTTTTATTTATTAATCTTTTTCGTTGCTTTGACAGAGATCGAATAAAAGAACAACGCTAGTATTGTTCCCGTATATGTATACATATAGATCGAGTACACCAAAAGTCGTGTCTCGTGGCACGTTCGAGGTTCGAGGAGCCGTTATATATCGATTCGCCTCTGGTGGTCCATTCCGTACTAGAGCAGCATGTTCGCCTTGTCACAATTTTTCTCCTTTAAAAGGGTCCTGAAACCTGACACCTTCGTGGGTTCTCTTTCTTTATATTTTTTTTCTCTTTTTTTTTCTTTTGTTACTTTTTGTTTTCTTTTTTTTCGTCATCCTTTCCCTATCCTATCCTTTTTTTACTTCTGTTAAGGGTCCTGCGTGCATGTATGTAAGTACGTATGTATTTAATAAATGTATTAGTTCCCTCCCCTCACGAGAGGGGGCTTCTCAAATGATTTTCTTCGAAAAAGAGAAGTGGAACACGCGAGAGAGATCACGTAGTATTCTTTTGAAAATCTATAAAGAGAAAAGATATGAAAGGATATCGTCAAAGTAGCTAACGTTTTTACCCCACTTTTTTCTCTCCCCTCTATTTAGTATACTCTATGTTCGATTCTGACGAACGGCGTGGTTCGTTTTCGAGATAAGCTCAGTTTCATATCCGATCGTTTTATTATTATGGCTCGATGAATGTCTTGGACACACCAACGTAATCTTTTACGATACAAATGCTGGAAAGATTAAAGAGCTCAAGTAGGATCTTCAGAATGTTTTTCTCTCTTTCTTTCTCTCAGGAGAAAAATGCCTATCTTTCTTTCTTTATTTTTTCTCTCTGTGTATGCTTATCTGTGTATGTGTGTATCTATCTTTCTCTGAGAAATTAAATTAGGATTGTTGTGAAAAGAAAGAGAACGAGAGGATGGACTCTTTTCTCGAGAAGTCGACTCAAGAGTCACATTTTAATTGCACATTGTCGAGCATTCAGAGAAAGATAGAAAAAGATAGACATTCGAATAAGACCTCCTCTCGACGTTTCGACTCGAGATTTTATCTAAAATTGAATTTCTTTCGTAGCTTTTCGTTAAGGTTTTCCATTTCGCTGACCGAATGGAGATATCGTTCTACGAAACGATCCCTATGAAAATCCTTTACTTCTGATTGAGATTTAAATGTGAAAGAAACAAAATTTACTAAATTAAAAAAGAAAGAAATAAGAAAAAAAAGGTAAAATAAAAATACTCACCCTCGTACATCTGTGCGTACTGAGGAAAACCTGCAGCCCGTAACCATTTGCAAGCCTCTTGTGCTTCGATTTCTACGAACAAAAGAAATAAATGATTAAAAGTCTATACTCGACTTATTCGTTGTTGAATGAACAACTTATTCTCTCTTTTAAAATCCACCATACGTAACCATACATATATATGAATGATGATAATACTTTAATACTTAAGATTATCTTCTTTTTCTCTTTGTTATATACTCGTAAGAAGTAACAAGAAGATTGTAAGAAACGTTCTCGTTCCTACGTTTGTGTAACTATATATATATACATACAAACATACATATATACATAAAAACACACACAAACACGTATATACATACATACATACATAGGTACAAGTCTTTCTTTTCTCTTAAAAGAATTCTTGACGCTCATTAAACCGGCATCGGTGGAACGCGAGACGCGCGCGATTTTCTCAATGAGATCGTATCGTCAGGCTGGATGAATGAAGGTTTCATCGGGAAAAAGCGGCATCCGCGACGAGAAACGCGTTCTTTAGTACGTGTATCTGCTTACATACAGGGTGATTAAGTTGAAACATTTAATATGAACTCGTGAATACGTGTAGGTACTTATTTACTAACTAACTTATTTATTCTCTTTTATAAGATTTCTAGTTTCTAAGAAACTTCTTTTTTAAATAAACGTGTTAATAATTGTTGTATCCCACCTACCAGTCCATCCCATCCTACCCTATTCCATCTTTCTCCTGCATATACATACTTGTAACGTGTTCGTTAAATTTACTTATGATAAATATTTTCAATGTATTTTACATTTTTAGGTTATTATTACGTTCCTATTAAGAATCAATATTTCTTAATATGTTTCAACTAATTTTCAGTTTCGAAATTTATATTATTATAATGGAAGTTGATGGACCATTTCGGAAACACCCTGTATACCTGTTTATACGTACATATATACAACGTTGGAGCGACATCGACGTTCGAGGCCAAAGAGAAAAAAGGAAGAAAAACTTGGAGCTGTACGGAATGCGCCGTGGTACCGCGGATTCAACGACGGCTCATTCAATCGTCAAGGAAGAACGTCGTTGTAGCTCGTTTACTTGTACCCTACTGAGAGAGAAATAAAGAAAGAAAGAAACGAAAGAAACGAAAGAAAGAAAGAGAAAGAGTTAGAGAAAGAGAGAGAGAGAGAGAGAAAGAGAGAGAACATACTAGGAGATGGAAAAAGATAGAACATTCGCGTATACATAGCTAACTATTATTTTCAAACTCCAACGTAAAGTCATTGTCCCATGCGTTAATAAATCGATCATTCAAGTTGATAAGATCGCCGACATTAATTACGAACAGGGTTGAGATTAAATAAGACTATGGTATAGGTAGTAGAACGATGAAGATATATCTTTGATGTAATTATGCAGAAAAACGTATACGGGAAAACTTGTCGATGCGGTACGAATCCAAGGTGCTTGGATTCTTTCTACATTGGAATCGACCACCCGTTGAGGTGAAAAGGGAAGATTCCTAGGATCCCGTCGTGCCGATATAACAACTAGTAATTTCGATTTCGCGAAAGAGAAACGAATAAGCATTTATTTATATATATATAGTTAAATGAAATACTAAGGGAAAATTATTTTTCTTCCTATTTTACCTCATTCTTATTCCTTTTCATAATTCTTAACTCCGTCTCGTATCCGATATTTTACGCGTAGTCTCTGAACGAACGAGATAAGAGTACAGAGGTAAGAAAGACAGTGAGAGAGAAAGAGAATGAGAGAGAGAGAGAGAGAGAGAGAGAGAAAGAGATTGGATGTCCGACCATCGTCGTCTCTCTCCCCAGCTTATTTCTAGACGACGAAATCGCACGAAACGGACAAGCGACGTTTCCATAGACGAACGACATGGAAATCCACGATGTCGAGATCGCTTTGCGGTAGGTCGCCGCGTTTAACATCCAGCTCTCCGGTACTGAATAAAGATCTACGTAGGTGTGTCACTTCGTGCGGAATAAAAGGCCGGCAACTGCCGTTGCGACGCACATACGGCGTATGTATACAGACGACGCGAGGACAGAAACACGAACGTACTTATATACATGGCTTGGTAGATGCAAGGCCCTTTCGTAAGGAGATTTGCCTTTACGCAATTGAGGCGACAACACCCGGACGCGAGACTCCAGAAACCGGCTACACTTTCCGACCGAATTACCAACGTCTTGCGAATAAACGTCTCGAGTGAGATAAAAAAATTTAAAAAACAAAAAGAGAGAGAGAGAGAGAGGGAAAGAGAGAAAAAATGGGGAGGTAATCGGCTATCTCCCTTGCAACTTTGCAACTAATCATTCCCGCTTCGGGTAGTTAGGTAACTTTGTAGACAGGTAAATAGTTATACATAACTATACGATGTATAAGAAAAAAGAAACGGATCATGTATTGATCTAAAGATAAAAGTTTAAAGTGTTCAGAGATTTCAGATAACGATAGAAGGAATATAGGATGATTATGAGGGAGCATGTTTTAAATCAAACGATAAATATGGTACATCCAAGGATAATCTCAGTTTTCCTCGTAAAGATCCTCCTCAATCTCGTTTATCAGTTATGGCAGACTAAAAAATGTTTATCATGAAAGGCGATTCATGATCGTTCGAGAGATTTAAAAGAATATCGTTCTTTTTGAAGATATTGAAGAATTATCGTTCTTCCTCGCAAAGAAGGCTATCGATACAAAAATATAATCGAACAAGTGTTGAAAATACGTAACTCGAATATAAGAACAATCACAGTTCGTTTGAAACTTATCTTCTGGAATATGGACGTGTTCTAAACTTTAATATGTGGATATTGATTAATACCGACAACGAATAAGAAAGAAAAAGAAGAATACACTTTGTTAGGTATGCGTTGTCTTTCGACGTAAGGGATCATAATAAAAAGGGATCATAAAAGGGATCATAAACTAAGTATGTGCAAATTCTTTGAAAACTCTCAACGTTTTTCAAACGATTGGACGAACTTTTCTTTTTCTTTTTCTTCATTTGATCAATGGTTATTGTCTCGGAACGGCCTACTTCAATCATTTCGTTAAACGTTGTTGAGTATATACTATATGTATATGTATATGTATTATACTATATCTATATGTATATGTATTATATATGAAAAATTTTTCTATATGATTTTTTATCTTGACTAAAGAGTTGATATTTTTTTCATTAAGGGAACTTTGTAATAATCGAAGTAGGTGGAAATCTGAAGGTCTGGTGAATACAGTGGATGGGGTAGAACATCTCAACCGACCTCTAACAATTTTTATCGAGTTATCAAAAATACATGGGGCCGTCTATTATCCTGATGAAATACAATGCCCTTTCATATCTACAATACAATTCGCTATTTCTGGACGTTTTTGTTCAATTGCTGTCTTTAATTCGTTTAATTGGGAACAATATTTTTCTGAATTTATCGTCTCGTTGTTTGATAAAATGCAGGATTCCTTTCCAATCCTTCCAAGCATACCTCCAATCCCTCCAAACATATCTCCAATTCCTCCAAACAGAGCATGACCTCCTTGGTTCATTCCGCTTTCCCCAAGACCTTTTTCGCTCAACATTATTATAAGTGATCCATTTTTCATTCACTGTTATTACTTGCTTTAAAAATGGTGTCTTCTCGTTGCATTTATAAAACGGGTCGCAAATGAAAATGCGATTCATCAGATTTTTTTCTAAAAAATCGTCGAGAACCTATACATCAAAACGATTTATGTAGCCAAGCTTCACATGTATGGTGGAAGCTCATGGATGGTGGATTTTGATATTTTTAACATTTCTGTTAATTTACGTGTCATATAGCATGGATTATTTTCGATTAGTGTTTTAATCTGATCTTCAACTATGGTGGAAGATCTACCTGGACGTTTTTGATCTTCAAAGTTGAAATCACCAGCTTTAAAACTAGCAAACCATTTCCGCACAGTTCTTTTAGATACAGCACCTTCACTATTAACAGCGCATATCTTATTCACCGCTTGTGTGGCATTTTTGCCTTTTCGGTAAAAGAAAAGCATTAAATGTGTATAATGCACTTTGTTTGCTTCCATATTTAAAGGCGTATAAAACAGACAAAAATTAAAATATTGTAACCAAAACTTTTTCCAAATATGCCTAAAGTACCACCTTTTGAAATATGTATGCATGCCACTTGTTTTCAATCATTCTGATATATTTAGACCTGTCCTTATGCCACCTACCGAAAATAGGTATTATATAAAATTTTTGGACGACTCAATATGTATGTATTTATGCATGTATGCGCTTAACTGGTTTTGAAACTCTTCGAACGTCTCTTCAATAAGGGACAACGATTGGCTCGAAAAACTAATTAAGCCGTTGGCTATTATCATTCTCTTTTTCTTTAATCCGCTCGCATTCGCATAACATTTTTTTTAATCAACACATCTTGATAATTAAGACTTGATCATTGCGACATTCCTCGACGAGGATCCGTTTCTTTTTCTTCTTTTCTTTTTTGATTTGATTTTAATCTGCTTAGAGATTTGCACGATTAATGAAAAAAATAAAAATTCATAGAGAATAATTTTTCTTTTTGTCACAACCAGATTCCCCAGCGATTAATGTCATTTAATAATTCTCAATAGTTTTCGAAGGAAGATAAAGATAAATATTAAAGAAAAAAAAAAAAAAAAAAATAAAAATTTTAGAGTAATGTTATTCATTAACAATGACATCAATGTTCTGTATTAATCAACGTCTACGTTTTACTTCGTTGAGAAGAAAAAAGAAAATGAAAGGAAAGAAATAAGTGGTGTATCCCTGTGACTCGTAACGATAACGAGACGAAGACTGTCGATCCAGTTGTCTCACATCGACGTGGGCCATTTAATTAACGTCGATCCTTCTCTTGAATCGATGTAATCCCATGAGGAGAAGGAATCATTCGGTATAAGTAAAACAAGTAAGAACGATGTCTCGCTTAAGACTTCGTTTTTATATTTACATACATTTCCTTAATCATGTTTTAAACTTCTCGATGATCATGATAATCGAATATACAACGATACAATTAAAAATCGTTATTGATTACAATTTTATTTTGATTAATAAGAAAATATGATTAAATGATAAATATGATATGATTAATATGATAAATATTTAATTGTATATTTAAAATCTAAAAAATGTATTTATTTATTTATTTATATAAGACGATAGAGAATGATTTATTTTATTTATATTGATTATAATATATCGGTATTAAATATTCCATTACAACGAGAAATAAATATGAATGAAAATAGGACAAATCGATCGACCGAGAGAATGAAATTTTTCAATGAAATTTAGTATAATAATCACGACGTTAATTAGTATGTTAATTGAAGTAGACGCTTTCTTTTTCTGGAAAGTGTGCCAGCGACGTATACGCATGTACTTACGTACGTATTCGAGATATCTCCTCTATCGAGTTCGTTTGTGATCAATTAATATTAACCTCATGGCTGACTTTATCACCGTTCTTGAGAAGCATAACGTATTCGTAAAATAAAATGCATATGTATCGTAAACATCCGTTAATATTACCATAGGGAAAAATTTCTTTTTTCTAACGAGACGTCGTTACATGTTAATTTGAAAGTTCTTAAAAAAGAAAAAAGAAGATGTAGAAAGAAAATTGACATTAGATGCAAACGCTCCCGTTCTACTCTTTCTCTCTACTGGAATTCTTTCGAATTCATGTATATAAAAATGTAGAATATAGAATCCACGGGTGATTATCATAAACATGCAAATACGAAGTGTTCCATTTCTATCTAAGTGCTCTTAAAAATCGCTGTTCAAAAGCTCTAAAAGAAAAAGATACTCGACATGTATAAATTTTTTTAACAGTTCTTATTTGTACAAAACATCGCACAATGATGGAGAATTAACTAATTATAATGCAAGAATCGATATATTTCGTAGAGATTCATGATCGTTTAGAATAATTTCAAACGTAACAACAACGAAGACATCAACTTCATAAAACAAGAAAAAATTAAAAACAAAAAACAAGAGTATAAAATTTTGTCGCGGGACATTTAACGAGGTATTGTATTCGACGTATACACACATATGTATACATACATACGTAAACACACGCATACATACATACGTGACGTAACTTTTCGTAGGATCACCAGGAAGAACGATACATTTCGAGTATGTATATGTAAGATCGTTATGAGAAGGAACGCAAATCGTGTAGGGTCGTGTGGGCGAATTATAATGAGATGAACTATCGACTCAGAACGTTAGTAAAAAAGAAAAAGAAAAATTCACCTTCCACCTTATCGTAATCCGGGATAACGCATGGAATCGATGTTACGGTGTGTTACTTGTGCGAACAATAGAGGTGAAAGGTAAGATGAATCGTGGAACTCGCTTCTTCTTCTTTCGATATATCGCGATACATTCGTTTATTTAGTTCCTTCCACCTCCACTCCACCTCTTCTCTATTCCTTTTGTCGAGCGCGCTTCGTACGTATCTGAGTACTTACGAATGTAAGTACAATTCGATTCTACCTCTGTCTCTGTCTTTCCCTTCCTCCCTCTCTTTCTCTCTCTCTCTGCTACTTCTTTCAGCTTGCAACGATTTATGTTGTCGTTTTATGAGGATCGATAATTCATTAAGTTGGTAACGACATAAATGAAAAGTTTCAATCGAAACTTCATAGCTTGAGATGTTTAATTTTTTAATTAGATAATTTGTATAATTGGTTAATAGAAATGATGAAAATGTAATTGAATAAAAATATAATAAGAAGATTAAAAATAAAAGTATTCGTAAATATCTATTTCTATAGATCTGATTCTTTTTTTTAATTATACCACGAGAAACGAAAAAGATATATTTTTTTGTAAGTTTTTTTTTTTTTTTATCACAATTAACACGTTGCCACACACTTTTAATTTGATGATTGTGCTCAGAAACACATTTTTTTTCAATTGTTTATGATTGCCATATGAAATTGACCGTCAGTCGTCATGTGCAAGACAGCTATATCCGTCATTTGCCTACATATCGCCAAAAATCGGATGGCTATAGCCGTCATTTGCGGTAACATGTTAATCGATCTTCCTTAAATAGCGAATTAATTAATTGATCTACATCTCGTAGAAAAAATGATCGGAAGAGAAGGATCGATAGAGGCACGAAATGACGCACGAAAAATAGGAAGAAATAAACTTGCATGCATTGCACACGTAGATCGAGAGGGGGAGAAAAAAGGAAATAAAAGAAAAAAGAAAAAAAAAGGAATGGAATAGGTTATTATAGGGAAAAGTGCAGGGCTTGAACTTCGATAACGCTCGACAAGTCCCAAGAGAAGATACACGAGTTGTTATCTATAAATAATAAAATCGATGTTGCTTCGATACATTACCAAACGAGTATTACGAGATGGCCTTGTTCGCTTTAAACGATAAAAAAGAAGAAGAAGAAGAGAGTAGCAATCACCTTTACTAAACTTTTCTTGATACTTTTCTAAAACTTTTTGATTGAAATTCATTCAACATTTGTAAGTAGAAAATTCTTGAGTTAACTTGTTACTAAAAAAAAGGAAAACAAAATAAATCAAATCTTTCAATCATCAAAGAAAGCATTGTACCATTGAATTTTATATTTTACGATTCATTCATCCGAAACTTCCTGTATTTCTTTTATTTTTAATCCAAATAAATCTCATACATTAATTACGTTTATACCAATTGAAAATCTCTTTCTTTCTCATTCTTTCTTCCTCTTTCTATGGTTAACGGTTTAAAAAGAAAAAGCATTACAGAGCATTATGTATGAACCTTGAAACGTAGATCATCATTTCGTATTGGCAAACCGTGTCAAGTTTACCGGTTAGCCTTCTTTTTCTTTCAGTTAACAATGAAACTTGAAAAGGATATCTTTCATGCTCACCTCCGATAACGTTCTACGGTGACAGAAAGAAAATAGGAAAAAAAATCAAAGAAACGAGAGTAAATAAGTACATAAATCGTTTAACTTATTTCTTATGCGAGACGGGCCAAGATGATTATATCAAATGAAATGTATGAAAAATAATGAAGATAAATGATAATGACGAGTAAAACGAGTAATACTGCCTATAGTTTCTCTCTATTTCTCTTTCTCCTTCTCTTTTTATGTTTTTTGTTATCTTGATTACACAAATATCAGAACTGGTTTGTCTATTAATATATTTTCTTTGTCGCTCGGATAATTCAAATTATCCGCTTGTACCGTCCTTTGTTACGAAGTTAAAACTTATTGCAAACTAGACGAACAGTTGACAATGATTAAAACTACCGTTACGCGTCCATTCATTCTCCTAACGAAATCTCGTTAGAGACTCTCTTTTACATGCTTTTTTTTCTCTCCTACGCGATATAAAATCGTTCGGTTATTTTGACCGTTTTGGTAAACATAATACTTCATTCCAGCTAACAATCTCTTTCAAATGAACGAAGGAGAATTCGTTCTGTAACAAGAAAATCGATAACACGAGAAATACTAATAAGAAAAGATAGAAAAGTAGGAAGAGGAGAAGAAAAAGAAAAAGAAAAAGAAAAAGAAAAAGAAAATGACGACTGTAAAGGTTTCCAAAGAAGATTCTACTATCTTCGTTGTAGAAAGAGAAGGAATCTTGTAAGAAGAATATATGTAAAGAACACAGAAAATATCCGCGGTAAAATATCCTTCGTACTCACGAACTATTTGTCTCTTTACTTACCGACCATACCCTCCCGTAAATTCCCTCCCACGAATACTATAAAATCCATTTATCTCCGGTATTGTGAGATATAAAAGTAAGGCGTCCTCGAGCATCGTCAAAATTTACGCTCTAATAGGCAAACGAATCCTTTTATTTCGCGACAATAATGGTTAGGTTAAGGGAAAAGGAAAAATAAAAAAAAAAAAGAAAAAATCAATTACGCATTTACCAGCCGGTAAATATGAACTCTGTTTAAGAAGACCCTTTTTGCATCTTTCTATCTCTCTCTCTTTCTCTCCCTCTCTCTTCGTCTCTCTCTCCCTTTGTTTCTCTCTTTCTCATATAAGAAACTCTCGAGTAACAACAAGAGCCACGGTAGTAGATCGTAACTCCAATGGTGAGTCCGTTACACCTTGTCGTGCCTTCTCGTACTACGAAAACTGCCACTGTAGGCGTTCGTTGTCGCTCATTAACGAGGCCGCTTTTTGTTACACCGAAAAGCATGGTAAAACTTGTCGTGAGCAAACGCGGAACCGACTATTTGTGCTCTTGGAAGGGATCCAGATACTGCCGCCAGAGACTCTGGATCCAACGGTGAAATGATGAACAGGATAGTACGAGAAACTAATTAGCGCCGGCGATTAAGCGTTTCTCGCTTCTCTCACTACTCTTTCTATCTCCCTTTAATTCTCCTATAACTTTTCGTCTGTACTTGTGTTTGTCCAAGAAGTTCGCTAACGTGTAATTGAAAGAACGTTTTGCCCTATCTCATTCTTTCTCTCTCTCTCTCTCTCTCTCTCTCTCTCTCTCTCCATCATTCTCTCATTCTTTCATTTTCTCTACCTTAACTTTTGATTTTGTATATTCTATGGATTTTGTATATTCTATCATCCAATCACGTATCATGTTTTAAATTCAAATAAATCATTAATTGACTTCCCGAAGCGTTCCATAGATACAGGTATATGCATAATATATCGTCTATCCTTTTCTAAATAAATATCATCGTATGTTTATTTTTTCCTTCGTCTTTCTACGATTTATGAATCTTTATTCTACGATCCATAATTCATATTAATCTTAGATTCATTTATTTGAAATTAAGTTCACCGAAAGTTTCGAAAATTTCGTTGATCGTTTAGAAAAGAAAAATAGAGAAAGAGGAAAAACATCAATCATGTTCTAAAACGGATGAGGATCAATAACTTCCTGGAAGAAAAAAAATCTTTTATAGGAATGTGCCAAGATGAAAGAGGAAAAGAGAGAGAAAGAAAGTTTGAGAGATAGAGAGATAGAGAGATAGACAGATAGAAAGATAGAGAGAGAGAGAGAGAGAGAGAGAGAGAAAGAGGGGGAAAGAAGAAGGAAAAGATGAAGAGAAGCACGCGTTTCCGCATCGTCGTTGAAAGGTGGGTGTTTGTCGCCAGACATCGTGATTACAAGCGCTTGCCAAAGCTTTCACCCATTGTTCCGAATAATTATTCTTCTTGGAGACGTCCGTTCTATAAAACCGTTAATCCTACGCTCAACGACGCTTAAATCAACTACTTTTAATCAACTTGACTTTATGCGTTCGAATTATTTTTTTCGCATTTAGAAACAGAGACTTTCAAGATAGACAAAGAAATAGAACTAGGACGGAGAAGGAGGGGGAGGGAGACAGAGAGATAGAGAGGAAGAGAGAAAGAGAGAGAGGATCGAGTGTACCGAACAGTAGAAGCTCGCACCAGTTTCGGTGTTAAAGGGAAATCACTTTGCGGAAATACGAGACGATAGGACGAGGTTAGTTACAACGGATGAAACGAGTACTGAATTGTAACTAACGATTCTCGGAATGACTTTCCCGTGGTTCGTTACTTGCGCGCAATTTAAACTGCAAATTGATGCCGGACGCTTCTGTAAGATCTTACAATTATTTTCCTAATGTTTTGATACGGTGGCCCCTTCTCGAAATGCGAGTATTATCGTGATGGTTATAATGAAAAAAAAAGAAGAAAAAACAATGTGGCAAAAAAAGAGCAAAGTCAACAAGCAATGAATACATACATAATCCACCAATGACGTTCGAAGAACGAATTTCATTTAACGTACTTTTTTTGAAGATAGCAAACGAACATGATACATATATATTGTATGTGTGTGTGTATGTATTCCAACAGAAATTTTTCTTTCGTGTCGTTCACTTTAAAGAGAGAGAAAGAGAGAGAGAGAGAGAGAGAGAGAGAGAGAGAGAGAGAAGAGAGTACCGAGAGAGACCACCCTGAATCTTGTTCCTTGGATCCTGCGTGGTGCACGCGGATTATTTTGAAAGCGAGTCACGAACACGTATATCTGAGTACGCCGATACATCGCTGCTTCTGCTGCTGGTGAAAAGAAGAAAAAGACCTTACGAGGTCTTGCTCAGGGAGAAAATAAATAAAAGCCGAAATCGTCAAAGATGCACGACGGTGAATCGAAATAAAGAATTTCATCTCTGGTCACATTTTTCATTCTTCCTTTCGTTTCTTTTTTCTTTTTTTTCGTTTTCATAATAAAAATTCTATTGTTTACATGATAAATAAGAGCGTGAATAAATTGAAAAATCTATCAAATAATTATTTCCACTTATATATATACATAACATATTACATATAGACATTTATGAATAAAATGTTTCAAGGAAGGAAACAATATTTAACTTGTTTCAGGTGACTCTACAGGAAGCCACAGAGAGAGTGAGAGAGAGAGAGAGAGAAGACATCATGTTGTGTCGTTACGTTTCTCTTCCCACGGCGTTTGTAAAACACCTCGTGCGTGTGCAAAAGACATATATAAACGTATATATAAATATATATATATACATATATATATATATATATATATGCGCATTATATAGTTACACACAGATACATATATGTGTAAAGAAGAAACACGTAAATACGTGTATATGAGTACGCGCGTATATGTATATAACGTGATCTCCCTCTCTCACGCGCGCGCGCGCGCGAATACACTTTCGCGAACGACAATAAGGCGTGATAATGCGAGCTCCGAAACGTTTAGTCATCGCGGCACTTCAAACTGCTCATGTGGACGATGAACCTCGTACTTACGTCATTTTTCTCGAGGATTCAATCTAGCGAGATAAATGTGCCCGTCTCTCTCTTTTTATTTTTTTCTCTATCTCTCTTTCTCTTTCTCTTTCTCTCTTACATGAATGCGCCGAGCGTATCATTATCGTAACACCGTTTCGAAGAAACTCTATTACATGAACTAGTTCGTCTGTTAACTTACGACAGAATAACGTTCCGTGTTTGAGGTAGGTCAAGCGAGTCTTCCATGTGAGCAGGAAGAAGTTCTTCTCCAAGAATGAAAAGAATAATGATCGACTTACGAGTATACCGTTCAAAGAGGATAAAAAAGGGGTATTTTTAAAGGAAAAGTCGGAAGTTATTCTGCTTTCCGTTATCTGTGAAACGAATGTAATTCGTTAAAAAGAAGAGGAAGGAACCAAATATGAGGATAGAGAGCAGACGGTTACACTGAAAATTTTCTAGGAAGACACAGACAGGGAGAGAGAGAGAGAGAGAGAGAGAGAGAGAGAGAGAGAGAGAGAGAGAGAGAGAAGATTCATTTCTTCTCAAAGTTTTTACTTCTCTTATTTCCACGCTCTCCTTCGCATACGGTAGTATTTATAATTTAGTGCGTGCTATGCTGAGTTACGGCAAAGCGTAATGATATTTCGACTCTCTTGGTAAAGGAACGAGAGAGAGAGAGAGAGAAAGAGAGAGAGAGAAAGAGAGAGAGGAGAGAGAGAGAGGGAGAGAGAGGGAGAGAGAGACAGAGAGAGAAAGAGAGAGAGAGAGAGAGAGAAAGAGAGAGTATCTTGAGATTCACGAGAACGATATTTTCTTCTCCGAAGTAGACTGGAGACTCTATTTTCCGATGTATCTGGAGTGAAAGATCTAAATATAGTGATAGGTACGTTTTCTCTTTGCATGAAAGAAAGATAAATAAAAGATCCATTTACTTTGATTCGAATCACTGGAAAATTAAGAATGAACGATCCATAATACGTATATAACCATATATCTAGCAAATGGAAATAATAGTAAAATAATTGATAGAACGTAATCTATTACTTTCGATAATGCTATAACAAACGTATCAATCTGATCGATTTCGGAAGAGAACATTATGAAAAAAAAAAAAAATACAAAAAACAGAAAAAAAAAAATAAAAAATAAACAAAAAAAGGAAAACAAAATCTTGGATAAGAATGAACTTTCTCGGCGTGTTTATCATCCGGTGCAATGATCCGCACGTACATCGTAAGACTCGCACTGATAATTAGTAACGACTTCAAAGCGAGTTGAAGGTGTAGTAAAAAATATTTTGAACTCGAAAGAACACACCAGTAACGGTAACAACAACGGCAATGACTGGCGGTGGCAAGCAATAATATAACAGCATGAAAGACACAGTACGAGGGTAATACTTGAACGCGGCTCGGTTGATTTACGAGAAAACGAGATCGATAATTAGAAGGCGGCGAGCGAGCTTGTCGTCAAGTTTTTTTATCTCCTCCCCCGCGTCACAACGTTAACTCGCCAGAACGGATATATTTCGATTGGTAGTAATAGTATCGTGAGCGACAAGCCTTGTCGATTCTTCCGGCTGAAGGAAGGAGAGTTTGTACGTATGTATATATGTACGTATGTAAGTATGTATGTATGTATGTGGAGACGACGTGCTGAGAACAAACGATAATGCTCTGTCGCGATTGGAAAATTAGTCGGGCGTCGATTCGTCGGACTATTCGACGAGTCGAAATCACCGCCATGTTCAAATAAGACACCTATTCGCTGACAATGATTAATTTCCTTTTATAGATTTCGCCATGAGATTATAAAGCAAGTAGACTCGTTGTTACCCTATCTCTCTCTCTTTCTCTCTTTGAGATCGGACCTACTAACACGCACAGCAGCGATCCGTTACTTGAAAGTGCATGGAAGCATTAAATCGGCCATAGTAGTTCCCGAACTCGAGGCGTCAAAACGAATCGATCATCATAAAACGAAGGTGTTACAACGAGAGAGCTCTTTCTCAAGCTCGCCTCGAGGTGAAAGTCACGATCTTTGCGCTATGAAATGCTCCTTAAGGAGCAACAAGTAACTTCATTTATGTATTAGTGACGACTACACTACGCCGTAATACAAACATGTTTACATACACACATATTCTTCGATACGCTCATTCTAATCTTAATTCTCTAATCATTTTTTAATTCCTTTTCCTTTTCCCTATTCTTTCCCTTTTTTTCATTTTTTCCTACTTAAGAACGCACGAATTTCCACCAAAAAGAATTACCGTAGTTATATTCACAAATAAAACGGGATCGATAGATTAACAACTAAAGTTACAGAGAGATTACAAACAGGTACCTGGAATTTTCCGGGAACTTTTTAAAATGATACGTTTTGTTTATTCTCGGATACGGTATTAGTAATTAGTTAAAATGATACAGGTATCGATGCTTCCTGTTAACTATCAATAGTCCTCGAACAATTTTACGTATAATATAGATATAAAAACAAAAAGCGTCGTCGAGAGACAGGCAGTCTAGCAATTGGTCTCGACTAATCTTAGCAAGTGAAGATATAAACCAACCACTTTTAAATTCGTCGAATACATATGTATATACATATGTATTAAATAAATCATCATTGATTTCATATTCAACAGCTATTATTTTACTCAACGTTCACCCCGTATGTATGTTTGTATGCGTGTGTGTGTATGTGTTTGTATATACATTCAATTAAGAAAAAGGGGATCGAGTTATCGACCATCGAAACGCGTCGATGCTTTGATCTTCGAGTATACTCGAGAAGAAGAATCGTACACTCTAAGAAGATAACACCTTCGAAATTAGAACCGTTCGATGCCAATAAGCTCAAGAGTTTGAACAGTAATATCGTTCAAATCGATATTCTCTTTGTACCTAAATATTAACATTAATTTATTTTAAATGAAATTTTTGCGAGTAACATTTAACGCGTTAAAGGGCTTTAACGTCAAAAGCAAATGATTAAAAGCTTTCTATTATATAATACGTGATGTAATCGTATTCTTGTTGTGGTTCGTGCCTCAATCGAATTCGATTTGTCGAGATTAAATGTTTTCATGCTCTCTCTCTTTCTCTTTTTTTTCTTTCTCTTTTCATCTTATTCGATTCTTTACGAGAGAATCTTAGTTAGGGTGTTGATCAAGGATCGAGGCGGTAAAACGTGCGCCTAAAAGGCGATTCAATTAAACACAATAAAAGTCGTGTTAATGCAAATCCAGGTCGGCATATATATCGCAAATAATACAGTTCATTAGTAAACGGTCTCGTCGTGTTCGTCCGTGCAAGCGGTTGTTTGCCGATACTATGGCTTCGCGTTGCTCTCTCTTGAGAAGAGTTGCGTGTACGCATATTCAAATGAGATATACGACTGTGAGGAGCATATAGCTTCTATATATAAGCGCACGCGAAACTCAAGGGACCGTGAAGATTGACTCCTCCTCCTCCTCCTCCTTCTCCTTCTCCTTCTTCTTCTTCATCTTCTTCTTCCTCCTCTTGAGCACCGTTTTATCTCACGAATTAACGTCGTATCGCTCAACTTCTTTCATTCAATTGAAAAACGCTGAAGGTGTTTGATTTTCGATTAATTTTTTTTCAATTATTTTTTAATAAATGAAGAAACAATTGTACGTTTGATACGCTTATCTATATTATTGCGTTTAATGTTAATATGTTATTTATTTAATATGGTATTAAATGTATCATGTATTTGTCGAAAATAAATATGACGATACGATGAAAGTATTTAAATTTGAAAATAATCAAATTTTAATATTTTTATGAGAAAAAAATTTGCCTGATTGAATATTTTTAATTAAATTTTCATAGATAAATTAACAATTTTTTAAAATTTAATTTCAAGATAAGCAGATTTTTAATATTTTTTTTAGAAAACGTGCTAACCATATTAAGAAAAAAAAGTCGCTTTCGTTATCTCTCCCGAAGATATTTCAGTGAAGTTCGAAGGGACAAAAGAACTTTTTTTTTATATCATCGTTAAATCGCTTTTATTTTAAAATTTAGTTTTCTAAGAGATCACGATCTCTAAGTACGACGTATTCGATTGGTTTACAAAGGATATTTCGTGGACTAGGTAGGTTAATACATACGTACGTATGCTTAAGGGTTTCTGACCTCTTGGGTGGTCCGAATTTTACAGGCGCCACGTTATAAGGCATACACGGGGGATTCGCCTCGAAGCATTACGTGTTATGCTAATTATTCCGAACATACCGTCATAAATATCTCGTTATTGCTCCTCCTCGTAAATAAAACAGTAACGTGCGGCACCGAAGAAACGATATTGCGGACGGTTAGACTGTAAAAGAAGAAAAGGGATAGAAAGAGAGAAAGATGATGGAAGAAGAAGGAGAGAAACGCGTCTTTGTTCATTTATATAACAAGAAAAAAAATGTTCAGCTAATGAGGGCACAATATTTACGTCGAATTGTTTTTCTACATTCAAAAACATACAAGTTTTTAAAGGCCTATTCTTAAAAGCCACGGAATCTTATAAAAATACGTTGAGTTACCTTTTATACGTAAAGTTCAGAGTATTTAAAGAAAATTCGATTATAATTAACGTGATTTAGAAATGCCAAGAGCTATAGAAAAAGGAAATGAGATATGAGAAGAGAGTAATTAAGTTAGTGAAGAGGTAGTAGGGTTTTAAAATAAAGTCCGTAGAGATTTGAAAGAACCCCGGATTTTCTTCATTCTTTTCATTCCGAATAACGAAACTCTATCGCGGTTAAGGGGAAGGTTAAATTGACAAACTTTCTTCTTTGAAATGTCAAAGTTTAGCTGACAACATGTCCTGACGGACGATTATTTCTGTGAGCTATATTTTATTTTTTTTTCTTTCGCGTGAACTTTAAACGAGACTGTCTTTAAATGATATCGTTGTCATTGTCGTCATCGTAATAGGGCAACAATGATGAAGTTTTCGAAAAACCCTTTGTCCCTTACCGGATTGCATTTTCCCTTCGCTTTGTTCGATCTCAATAACGATTGAAATTTCTGGAAAATCTCATTACTCCGTTTCTACGTTCCATTACACTTTATAAACAGCGCTGTCGTTTACAAAATTATAAACTCTTCAACTTCTTACTCGAACACGAGAATATTGAATTTCTCGTTACAACATGACATGTATCAAAGAATATTCAAAATTGAATCTTGTAAACGTTCTATTAATAAAATCTTTTCAACTAAGAAAAGGTTTTTATAGAGACAAAAATATATTTCGTATTTATCGGGAAAATTTATTCGACGTGATGTCAATAAATTTATATAAAAAGTCGAGAAAATATGTCGATAAAAATATTCGATGTATTGACGAATGTGTAAAAAAAAAGAAAGAAGAAAAAACAATATCTGTATATATATATTCAGGCGCATGAGTTACATATGTATGCAGCTACCATATGACGTGTAATCATTGTGGGAAAACAAAACGCAAAAATGCAAACATAATGTAGGCAAATGATTTTCTCTTTTTCTATTATGAGAATGATATATCCTAAAGGCACGTTCTGTCCTATAACGAGAAATCGATTTTATCTATGACTGGCTTTGAAATTTGAACGTAACGAAATTCTAACTAGGTATAAACTTTCTACTAGATCCGGACTACTAACGCCCGCTCATAAGACCTAGTGAGCTAAAAGTTCACGTTAAAGCCGGCTTAGCTTCGTGATCTTATTGCGATCTACAATCAGAATACACATACATATATCGTTGGGATAATCGAATCGAAAAGGGACAAAGAACGAATGACTCGTGACTCGTGATGAAAATTCTCCCTTCGAGCTAACTCCCTTGTTGTCTCCTTTATTCAGTCTTCTCTAATTTCCTTCTAATCGATTTCGATTCACGATGTAAGTATAAAGTTTACGAGAATAATCTGCTGGTATATGATCCTGAAAATACAATAGAATTTCTCTTACCTTTATTATACTTTGGATAATATCAAAATATTATTATTATTACATAAAAAAATAAATATATAAAAACAACAAATTATAATTCCAGAGAGACGGATTCGTCGAAAGAAAATATAAATATATAATATAAATATATAATAAATATATAATAATCGAGATATACAATCTGCGTTATACAATTAATAAATTCTCTTATATTAAAATAAAATCGTATGGATTTTTCCAACAGTCGTCTATACCGATTAATTTGGATTATAGACATTTATGATATTATATAACTTTTGACTACTACAGAGATAAACTAATAATTTTATATCTCGATGTAACGAATTAAACGGAGCAAACTATGTACATATATAAATACACACATATTGTATGTATTTATATTGGAACGATCCGTATGAACATGCATACAACGTTAGTCGTATGAAACTAACAACCTCTTGAACGTATGCATACAAATACGCATATACATACACATAGACGCAGACGTGTAGATAGTAGAAACATGAAGGTACGTGTATAGTAACGAAGTAGGACGAGCCAACGTATCGCCTTTCACTCGAAATTCGTAGGTGGCGAGTGACAGACGCACCGGAGTGCGATCTTCTAATAAATCTCTACTCGCAGGAGTATATCGAGAAGATGAGAAGAGAGGGAGAGAAGTATAAGGGAGTATCAATTTACACGTGGGCTTTAATTCTACGCGAATGCTCGCACGCGCGTTGCCCTGAAAGACCCCGATACCCATTTCTTTTTTTTTTTTTTCTTTTTCCTTCTAATTCGATCTCGTTCACACAACAGAATACAACCGACTTTCTCGCGTTCCACGATGAAATTAATGAAAAATATCCATCGTGATTTATGAAGAAGGATCGTTTAAAAAAATTTCTAAAAATGTATGAAATATAGTGACAATGAAAATCAATCTAAATTGACAAGTTAATTTGAAATCTTTCTTTTTCTTTTTTGTTTTATTAATCACATTGATATCCCGTCACGTAACACATGTATGTGTTTTTATGTTGAATAAATAAATAAATAAATAAAAAGACGAAAGAAAAACAAAAATACTTAGATCAAAGAGATTTCAATCGCGATAATTGAACAGCGTTATTTAATATCCATGCTCCTGAGTGTTATAATGAATGTACCTCGATCGCTTCATTATCCGCGAGAACTCATGCGCTCACTGTGCATTTCGTTTGCAACTGTCTCTCTCTCTCTCTCTCTTTCTCTCTTTCTCTCTCTCTCTCTCTCTCTCTCTCTTTCGTGGGCGTGAGACATTTTATTGGCGCCAATTTTATTCGTTTTCACGTATAAAGGATAAGCATAGGTCGCACCCGACGACGTGGGAAAGAATCTCAGGATCTCAAGACTCTCCTTCTGTTTTTTCGATTAACTTTTAACGATTCTCTCTCCCTCTCTCTCTCTTTCTCGTTCGACCACTTAGATTATTCGTACGTAAAACGCACTGCGAAATCGAATGAGATACGTTCGAGAACAAGTCGTAAGTATCAAACAAGATTACTTCCTACGGGCCATATGTGAGTATAATTTAGATTTCCTAGTCTCTGGCCGATTATAGTCGTTTACTCTATCTCATTCTTTCTCACACGCAAAATACACGATGTAAGAATCGCAAAATGGAACGAGAAGGTAGGCTACCCCTCCACCTTCTCACCCCTGATTA
Source organism: Vespa mandarinia (assembly GCF_050613455.1). Lineage (NCBI taxonomy): Eukaryota > Metazoa > Arthropoda > Insecta > Hymenoptera > Vespidae > Vespa > Vespa mandarinia. Next base: position 494,491 of record NC_140814.1, on the reverse strand, counting down.
CCGTTTCACCGTTTATGATTTTTGTTCTTTAGCTTGGAAAAATTTTTTTTTTCTTTTTTCTAAACGTCCGATAGTTTCCCACGACGATAGAGAAGGAGAACAACGATTGTTCGGGGTGGAGAGGAGATCGTTATTGCGAACGCGTGGGTCGCGCCCTTCGGGATGCAACTCTCTGGAACTTCACTAAAACGTAGCTTTCTCGAGGAGCTCTTAACGATTCTCTTTCGATAGCCTCCTAAGCATGGCGCCTACGAGCTTCAAAGTATTATCTTATGGAAAATCAATGCGCACTATCTCTCTCTCTCTTTCGCTCTCTTACTTTTTCAATTTTTCACTCTCATTCTCTCTTTTTCTCTTTTTATTCTTGGTCTTTATTGTCTCTCTTTACGTTAATTCGCAAAATCGTTGCAAAATCATGCCTCGTCGATGTTATTACAAGAGAACGTAAAATTTCTGGAAATCGTTTAAACTGCCCACGTAAATCCCTTTCGAAAATTACGAATACGAATATATATATATATTTTTTTTTCTCTTTTTGTTTATACTATCTTTTCTTTAAAATATAGGTTAGCAATTGGCGGTCTGTGGCTCTATTTGTTTGCTCCAGTAAGATACAAGAAAACGATCCCCATTATTTAACACAATACCATGTTCATCATCTCACGAAACATGGATATTATTTCTTTTTTATTCTTTTTTACGAATAGTCTCAGTCTCCTATCGTTATGTACATTTATAGATTATTATTAGATTAAAAAGGAGAAAGTAAAAAAACATTGTTACTAATTCTTCTTATACCTTTTTAATACGAATTATTAATATTCACAACTTTCTAAGAGAAAATATCTCAAAAGTGATACAACCACATATATAATACCTATATTTTACATATTTCTATTTCAACCATATTCAACCTTTTTTCTTGGGCCGCGTAAATATGTTTGCTACATTATGCATAGCAAACCACAACATAATACATTATATTTCTTAGTATAATATAATAATGTAAAAAGTAAAATTAAAAATTCCAAAAATAAATAAATAAATAAATCTATAAGAGCGTTTATTTAAAAATTAATAGATAATTGCATTATTATGCAATCAGTAAGTATTTATATACGTAATGATTTTTATATGCGTAAGTATGTTCTTCGCATATTTCTTTCTAGAATATAGAAATAATTCGCCGATGCGAACAACATAAGCAACAGATGAGCATATTCTTATACGGTCTTGTATTTTTCAATCACTAATATAATATAAAAGCTTGGCGAGCCACAAGATGAGGATGATTGCCCTATTCAATATCAGATAAAATGTAAGAAAAGCTCTTCTCGTAAGCTACACGGTTTTTCTTGTTAAACATGGAATAATGAATTTAAGTAATGGATAAAACGAATAAAACGGGAGTAAACGAATTGATCAATTGTAGGGACCGTACGAATGTGTCTCACGACAGAGAAATTGTCCTTCTATGTGACTATTTAAACTCGGTAAGTTTATAAGATGATCACTTGTTGATCCACTTTAGTTCGATGAAAAAGAAAAGAAAAAGGAATCCATTAAACGATTCCGATTCTAAGAATCTTTGTAGGTTAACATTTGTTTTATCTATTTTCTTTGGCGACGTCGCCGAGCCGTCTTCGAAAAAATATGGATCGGCTTTTCCTAGAACTTATATAGATCAAACTGTCAATATTCTCTCTTTCTCTCTTTCAATCTGTTTCTCGAGATCAAAGAAAAAACTTGGCCATCTGCAGACTGTTTACAATTTATATATGATTCATAGAAGTGAATGTAGGTTTACATTATTTCCTTTTTCTTTTTTCTTCTTCTTCTTCTTTTTCTCCTGCTTTTTTTTTTCATGACATTTATTATCCCAAACTTCAATTTTATTTCTTTCCTATGTCATTGATCGTTTTATTTCTAATTTTATTTTATTACGTATTTCATCGTTTTTTTTTTTCATTCGAATTGTATATTTTATTTGATATTCATTATATTATTTTTGTTTTATCTATGTTTAAAGTTATATACATACGTACAATGAAATAAATTAAACCTATAAACTAAGGCAAATGTAATAGAATATAGGGTTTACATGATGCTGAAACGTGAAAATTTTGCGCTTGAGGCAGAAGCGACTCGTTTAATTCGTCTTCTCGATTAAACTCACACTGAGAGAAAGAGAAAAAAATAAAGAGTGAGAGGAAGCATTCTCATGCATCTTTCGTTGAAACGGCGTGGGCTAAAGGCTTACGTTGCTTAAGACCGTTTATCTCAAGCCAGGAACGACGCATTCATTCATGCGAGATATCCTGCACCGTTCACTCACCACCCACGAGTATGAACGTTTTGTAGGATTCAAGGAGTAACAAGGAAGGCAATGTTATTTAAAATATCTCATATATCGTGACAGATATATATATAAAGAAGATGGACGCGGAGTATATATATTACAATAAAATAAAAGAGATCTAATTGAATTTAATTATACTGTACTATTGTATATATATAAAATATATGTAATATTAAGGAAAGCATTCGTAATATTATCGAAGGGAAGAGGAACGTGGAGAATATATATTACAATAAAATAGAAGAGATCTAATTAAAATTAATTACATTCTACAGTTATGTATTGGGTTCCTCAGATTTTAATGTTCAAACTTTGTCAATATATTCTATGGCACAAAATAAGAAAAAAATGTTATGTAAATATAGGTCACATAGAGCTTTATTAAAAATTTATAACAAAAATACGGAATACAAGTAAAACCAACTTGCTGTTAATATGAGCATTGACCCAAATAGATTAATGTATTTACTACTTGACATCATCACTTCTAGAGTTAATTAATACTTGTTTTCAAAATGTCTACCTGTTGATGCATACGTATGTCTCTCAATTGTTCCTAGTATTTTCTCCTAAAGATCATATATCATTATTAGAAATATCTGCCTTTGGGAACTCGTTGAATACTCGGTAAAAAAAAACATAGATAAAAAACATATTGCCATTTTGTCCAAGCTTAGGCATTTTTAGTCAAGTACCTGGTTCTCAATAATGTATCGAGTCGGGTAATAAATAAATAGTGAAAGTAGACGTCTAGACGCGACGAGCCAAGGGTTGTCTGGCGCCTAGCCTTGAAATATCCATTGACACCCTCTAGTCTACACGATCACTAGAACAAAGGGGCACACATGGAATGTTTAAACATTCCAACGAACTATCCTGACATGCCCACGACCAATAAGGATATTGCTTTCCTTTTCCGGGAATTTTTTACTTAAACTCCTCCATTTCCATTCCGCTTTCCTAATTCATTAATATCTTCGTGGATAATTTGAGAGAAATCTACAGACAGTCGTATCAAAGCATTTGCACTCATCAATAAGATAGCCGAGTCTTATCAATATCACTGGCCATACCTTAATCGGAGGTATCCAGTACAATTTAAAACGCAACAGCACAACTAATTACGCATCAACAATTTTATTTTATTTCAACGAATGTGATAGTTTCAATTCGCATAATATTTATTATCGCGCATCTACCTCGCGAGTTTTACGGGATCCTTTAAAAAAATGCGCGTTTTCCCATTAATTTGCGAGAACGCGGCAAGCGATATTTTATTGACAACGGTATCCTAGTGCTGCCGCCTTTATTCATCGCGATCAGTGGATCTGTGATTCTGACAATAAGAAAGAGACGAGAGAAATTTTCCGTGAAAATCGAGTATCATAGTTGATCCGGTGTGAAACATGTATTTGGAAACGTAGTTGCGCCCTCATGACGCAACACTACTGTTTTTAATAATGATTGACAGCGATCAAAGATCGAATTTATAACTGTACAAATTTCGTTTCTATTTTGTTTCATTTCATTGAATGCATTATTAATCTTTTGTATTAATTCATTACGTGAATTTATTCGTGTTTGATACATTTTATCTTTTAAAGTTCCCCACAGATAGAAGTCGATGGCATAAGATCGGATGATCTTGGTGGTCAAGAGATTAATGCACCTCGATCTATCCATCTGTGAAGAAACTGATTATACATTAACAGTAAGTCGGTTACTATTACTATTACTTGTAATCTGCATTTTTGTTATAACTTTTTATATTATAACTTATATATACATATATAATATATATTATATATAATATTAAGGGAAGCACTAGTAATATTATCGAAGAGAAGAAAAATAACTCATATTATTATATCCAATTTTATTCTGTTAATTCGTATTTGCAAATTCTGAATTCTTGCGGATTTTAAATTATATTCTTTCGTTTCTCTTCTATTACGTTTAAGTAACTTTTTTATCAATATTATCTTTTAATCGTAATATGAGTTAGCGAATAAGGAACAAAGTTGGACGAAACATAGCGACGCTTTCCGTCGGCTATCATGTTACTCTTCCCTCGACCGCACCAGAACCGCAGTTTTCTTTGTAAAGAACAAGATCTACCATCGGGCCGGCAGCCGTTGACTATACACCATAGCGAAAATATTTGCGTTTCGCTACCGAGAAATACTAACTTCACGTTTTATCGCTTATAAAAAGACTCAAAGGAACGTTTCTTTTTTTTCCCCTTTCCTTTTTCTTTTCTTTTTTCTTTTTTTTTCTTTTTTTTTTTAAATAAAAGAAAAATACGTGGAGTAGATCTAGACGTTATAGCATGTGAGTAATATTAGCGCGGAAAATATCAAAGCGGTGATACGATTTTCATAGCACATGATGGCCACCACGTGTAATATCCACCTCTTATCTACATACAATACTATTATATTATGTATGTACCTTTCATGTATATAGTTATGTATATATGTATGTAATACATATCCAACATACACGTATCATACATACACGTATCCTACATCGAGTATGCAGATGAATATTGTCACGAAATTCTCGAGCACATGCCGTAACGTAACGTGCATAGTTCCGAACGTAAATTGCCATTTGTCGTAACGACGATTCAGCAGGTACCTACGTTCCAACGTTTCGTCCTTGTTGGACATACATATGTACGTATCTACGTGCGTATATATTGTATAAACGTGATACGTGCGATCGTAACGAGCGAACTAACTTGACGCGTGTAGGTAGAATAAAACAGGTTTTTATCGTTACCGCGTTGAAAACGCGTATTTGACGAGCTCTGCGTTGTTCGCCGAATCGCAATGTGTCGCTGAAAGAGATCTTTTAAAAAAGAAAAGAGAGAGAGAGAGAGAGAGAGAGAGAGAGAGAGAGAGAGAGAGAGAAAGAGAGGGCGTGGAAGTTATAGGATAAATGAAGTTCTTTTTTCCTCTTACTTTCTGTTTTATCTCTCTCTCTCTCTCTCTCTCTCTCTTTCTTTTTCTCTTTTTCTTTGGCATTTACAAATTTACAAATAACAAGATTTGTTTACCAATAACATTTGATAATTTCCAATACACTTTAGATATTTAATATTTGTCCCGCAAAAGGTAGATGTCTACGTTTACTATTTATCTACATATTTATAAATACAATTATAAATTTGTATTTTCGATCGGACGATTGATTAGGAAAAACAAATAGTTATTCATAAAACATTATTAATTCGTCTCTCTCATTTGAGATAAAAATTCAAAATAAGAAGATAAAAGAAGAAGAAAAAGAAAGAGAGAGAAAGAAAGAGAGAGAGACAAGGAGAGAGAAAGAAAGTGAGAGAGAGAAAGAGAGAGAGACAGGGAGAGAGAAAGCGAAAGAAACAGGGAGAGAAAGAGAGAGAGAGAGAAAGAGAGAAAGAGAAAGAGAAAGAGAGAGAGAGAGAGAGAGAAAACGATCGTTTCTTGGTGCCAAGTCTTTCTATTTGTCGTGTGGCGACAAACTGTTCCCGTTTTATTTGCGGTGTATCACGTTTTTCTATTCAAGTTTAGTTTTGGACTTCTTGTCTCTCTCTCTCTCTCTCTCTCTCTGTATATATATATATATATATATATATATATATATATATATCTCTTTAAGGATTGTGACGCTTCTCACGCTCTCCTTTTTTCAAAACTCTTCGAGAATCCGAATGTAACCAAGAATCTTCTGTCTGTCTTTCGAAAGAAGAACAGAAAGATGAAGATGAAGAGAGAGAGAGAGAGAGACAAAGATCCCTTTCATGTTTGCATATCACTTTCAGTTTCGACAGTGACTCATTTACATCCCCTCGATATCGTCATCATGCGATCTCTTGTATCTATTTAAACGAGTGGGTTATATTTCTTCGCGAAATGAACGAGGGCCGATACGTATAAACGATGACGATTCTGCTAGATAACAACGTAACGTTTTTCACCGTGATTATCTTACAATAACAGAAAATTTTCGTTTTTTCAAACTTTTATATGCGATTATACGATACAAATAAAAAAAATATATTTGACAAAATTAAGTATCGTTTATTTTTTTATTTCATTTAACAAAACCTTGTTATATTTTCGTTTATATCGATAAATTATTGCGTCATTTTAATGGAAACAACAATCCCAATTTATTGGAAAATGAAGGAGAGAGATGAAGACAGGGAGAAAGAGGAAGAGTGAGGGGAGAGAGAGAGGGTAAAAGAAGGACCTGTTATGGTAAGCCGATGCAACCTCCATGTTATTGCATCAACGGTTCATCAAATTTTAATGATAAAGCTGTTAGGCGTGTCCAACGACAACGAAAGCAAATTTTGACGGCAAAAGCTTAATGTAGGCAGGGCCAACTGTTCGAACCCTATAATATGGGCCGGACGCTCGACCTACGACTGACCTATTGAAAATCAATGTCCCAGTACCTTTGACAAAGACCTCTTTATCACTTGCTCATTCGCTCGTTCGCTCGTTCATTGTCGGTATCTTCCTTTTTTTTTCTCTCTCTGTTTCTCTCTTTTTATTCTTTTTCCTACCTTCACACGGATGAATGCACTTTAACCTCTCGTTTGCAAATTCCTGCCACGAAAAGATCTAAACTGTCGAAGGTAGA
>NC_140814.1:475000-482500 GCF_050613455.1 Vespa mandarinia | reverse complement strand
CCAATGAGAATTCGTAGATAGAGACGAAAGGTGCGTATATGCATTATAAATGATTTAAAATACAAACAAGTCGAAAACTCTGACGACAATATAAAAGAAAAAGAAAAAAGAAAGAAAAAGAAGAAAAGAAAAATCAAAGAGATGTCAGATTCAAGAGAAAAAGAGAGAGAGAGAAGGCAGTCTGTTGCGTCACGGAATTATCTAATATTTATTCTAAGAACATAACATGTGCGCTAAGTGAAGAGATACCACCGACTATATACCTATATATAATATACTTCAAGCAAAGCATCAGCAAATGGTAGTAGCAACAGCAGCAATAGCAACAGCAACAAAAACAGCAGTACCAGCCAACGAGAGAAACTTTTATTTCTGTTCGGTCGTCGAACGAAACTGTTCGCTCTCCTTTCCATGAAGCAAATCGTACGTAGCTAAATTTGAAACTAGTGGCCAACCGACAGAGGGTTACTCGATCGATGGACCGTAGCCATGCTTTATCGTACGTGAAACGTAATCCTATCAATGCGTATATAACTTACGAAGTGCGAGCGAGACGTAAGATGAAAAAAATATGGACAGAAAGGAGAGAGAGAGAGAGAGAGAGAGAGAGAAAAAGAGGGAGAAAGAAGAGAGGCAAGCTTTGGACGATAGCGGTCTCTCTGATGTTGAATTCAAGTGGATATCGTGCGAGCGATGTGTACGAGTCGACGAGTGATCCTTCACTGAACAAGGGACAATAAATTTGTATATTTGTATGTATAGTATATATACATATATATATATATATATGTATATATATGTATGTATATATATATATGTATGTATATATATACACATTATATATTGTCTTGTGAACAACTCATATATCAGATAATTCAAAACTTCGATAACACGAATTTACATTTAATTACGATACAATTTGTGTATATATATATGTATACGTTGTTTAATGACTTACTCTTTAACATTTGACAACGTATCTATTCCGATTGTTTCCTATTGTTTTATGTAATTAATACTTTACCAGTCTTGAATTTTTATTTATCGATTGTCATATACCGATATTGTAATATGACCTATCTCTCATGTATATTATATATATATATATATATATCGTGGTCGAATTATTATCAATACATTTATCATAATTAAATGTAAATTCGTGTTATCAAAGTTCTGAATTATCTGATATATGAATTGTTCACGAGATAAATCGATTAATTCCACTTTTTGAATTTTTAAAAATTTGAGTATCAAAGTACTTGATGGAGTCTTCATTTTTTATATTCATAATAAATTTCTTTAATTTCCGTTATTTAATGCCATTTAATGACAACCTTTTTTTAACCATCGAATAAAAAATAATTTACTTCAGAAGCTGATCTTTAATTCCGTTCTCTAATGTAAATCGTTGCAATAATGCAATTCAAATGGAGCAACAAGACCTTTATATATTCTATAATATCTATTTGAATTTATATTTAAAAGAGAATTTTAAAAAGCGATTTATATTATTTCATCACATTTCTCCACTTTTTGTTTTATGAAGTTAATCGATTTGGCAACTAAGAGACTCATATACATATATATATATATATATATATATTTATTATCATATATATATATATATATATATATATATATATATGATAATAAATATGTAATAAAATTTAAAGTTACATCATCTTTATTAAATAGTTTGAAAATTTCGAAAATTATTAAAAAGTTTGAAAATTCATATAGAGTATACATATATCTATCTGTTAAAATTAGAATTGTATATAATCTAGTAATATATATTTACATATATATTACAATGTATCGATTATAGGAATATACGTGGAATAAAGATTTTTGTATAAAAAGAATACATATATAGTAAGTACTATAACTTCTTTTCTTACTATATCGATCATGTCCTTTAATAGAGACTAAACGGGACAACATCCGTTTTGGTCCAGGCAACTTTCGGTTTTCTCTTTCGATACGGCTTTTACTCCCTTTCCCGTCTCTTCCGAAATCCCAGAGGAGTTCTTTTATATTAAGGAGAAGACGATTAAGGTCGTTTTACTACTCACGAGTGGTGCGCTCGCGCGATTCGCTCGTAAGCGGTTGGGTTTATAGGTGCTCGTTGAAAATAACGCTCGGGATGCGAGCTTCGAGTTCGTCGACCGAGAGAATCGACGTCGTTTCTGACGCAAAAGAGCTCTACCGGTGAAGTTTCTTGTCCGAACATTTGCTTCCTTTATTTTAAATTAGTTTTCTCTCTTTCTCTCTATCTCTATTTCTTCTTCTTTTCTTTTTATCTCTTTTTATTTCTTTTTTTTTTATTTTTATGAAGAAACGTCGTTGTATTCGAAGGATTATTTAACCGATCTCGAGTCTCCTCTCTTAAAACGCGAACATGTAAGTCTTGTTACGACCGAAAAAGGAAGAGTGGAAAACACACTCACACATACATATACACATACACACACATTGATATGTAATAAGTACGTGCGGGTAGGAAGGAGGGAACAGAGAGTAAAAGAGTACACGCGGGAGATGGGGGATCCTTGAGAGAAAGTTAGACCCTGAGTGGATTTCCTTGGCCAATCATGGAAGATCGGCCGAATAGATAATGTTTCGTCTATGTCCTTCTATATGTCGAGACACCGCAGTGGTTCTCAAGCTATGTATTGTGTACGTTTAATATCTTTTAGACAATATTGTATTTTCATCCCTTAAAAGTTCCCTTGAGTTCTATGAATACGAAAACTTTAATTTTCCAAGATTGGAAAGGATTTTAGAAGTTTTCTAGTTACCAAATGAAGTCAACCGAGTAATCCAAATAATAATAAAATAAATAGTAAAAATGACATAAAAATTAAAAAAGATAGAAATAAAAGTAGAACATAAAAGGTAGAAGAACGTAAACTCGAATGAAAATTATTCCAAGTTTCTTTTCCTGTTCGCAAAGTGATCTCGTCTAATCTCGAGATAATTATTCAATTAAGGAGCCACGACTAATTTGTTCGGTCAATTTAATTTCCATTTCATCGTTATAACGGAAGGATAGTGAGTAGAACGAAGGAGGCCAAAGCGTGCAATATATAACAAGGTGTTCTTCTAAATTTAAAAATATCTTACAATTCCCGAACAAAAACAAAACTTCGAAGTAGAATTATTAAACAAATCCCGAACATTTACGATAGGAGTCTGGTCGGGTCCTTTGAGTTTCAAAAAGGACCCATGCATCTTCATGAATTCTTATGCGTTCGTCAAAAAGGGAGCTGGACGACCTTGCTCCGTTCGCAGGTAGAATACAAGCAACTTGGGAATTCTACGCGAGAAAAAGAGAAAGAAAGAAAGAAAGAGAGAAAGAGAGAATGAAAAAAAGAAAGAAAGAGAACATTTGAATTCCATTCCAAACTTTTATCCCAGCAAACACAGCGTGGGACGACTTCCCGGTAAGGATGAGGCAAGAGGAGAAGTAAAGAGTAGAAGTAGGAGAAGGAGTAGGAGTAGTAGTAGTAGTTGTAGTAGTAGTAGTTGTAGTAGTAGTAGTAGAAGAAAGAGGAAGAGAAGGATCCGTGAAGATCGTAATAACACATCGGCCTCAACGCCACACGTCCGTGGATTTAACGCCCGAAAAATCTTCTCAATCTTGGCCCCAATATATCGTCAAATATGCGCGTATCGCATTTCATTATGATATCTTTCTTCATGGATTATGGAATTTCTTTGATCTATCTGTACGAGTGATTTCGAGACAGTTACAATCTTCTTGACTCTACTTTGATCTCGATAAACTTTTCTAGTTAAGTTGAATTATTTTTTCTTGTTACTGTTTTGTTCTTTTATACAAAAAAATTATATAAACCCGATCATAAACTAGGTACTTAGATAGATACATACATGATTGACCTAATTTCGTGATCACGATATATATATACATATGTATATATATATATATGTATATATATATAAATATATATATATACATATGTATATATATATGTATATATATATAAATATATATATATACATATATAAATATATATATATATACATATATATATTTATATATATATATATATCACGATATATATATATATATATATATATATATATGTATATATATATAAATATATATATATACATATGTATATATATATGTATATATATATAAATATATATATATACATATATAAATATATATATATATACATATATATATTTATATATATATATATATCACGATATATATATATATATATATATATATATATATATATATATATACACATAAATGTATAACTCGAATAATAACGGGAAACGATAGTTCTTCTTTATTACTCTTTCTCGTCTTATTCTTTTATGTTCGACTAAAAGTAACAAGAAGACAGCGAAGTGTTCGAAAGTGTCGAATGAAAAGAGAATACTTTTTGGCAGATCTGGAGCAGATCGATCGAGTGATCCGATCGATGATCTGGTGTAGCCTTAATCGATGGAGAGTAATCGGTATCCGTTTCTCGGTGTTCGCGTTCACTGTAACCGATCGTAAGCTAATATTTCCAAGATATGTACTTGATTCGAAATACCTTTCATGGGTTTTGTTACTACAGGCATATTATAAGTTGTATCATTCTTCTCTTTCTTTCTTTTTCTATTTTTCTTTCTGATATATTATCTATCTATCCGTCTCTTTTTTCTTTCGTATTCTTTCTGTATCATACTCTTTCGGATCAATTCGTTCTATTTATCTTATCTATCCTTCTTATCCTTATTCTTCTTTCTCTGAAGAAGAAGAAGAAGAAGAGGAAGAAGAAGAGAAAAAAGAGGAAAAAAAGAGGAAGAAGATGAAGAAGAAGAAGAAGAAGAAGAAGAAATTCTTTTCTTGAAGTTTCTTCGTAATTCGTAATTCGTAGATGTTTACCATCGATTTTTAAATCCTTCCCTTCATACTCCGCTTTCGTAAACGATATTTTACGCTCCTCATACCCCTTGCATGATGCAATTATTTTTGTCCTTTTTCTTTTTCTCTCTTTTTTTTAATCATATCTTTGGATTTTTTCCCTTCTGTTGAAAGTCGAGTACACTTCTTTTTTCTTTGGGAATGCGCAAATATGTAAAGTACCGTTAGACAAGAGAGAGAGAGAAAGAGAGAGAGTAAAAATTGCAGAGCGAGGTCTTTTCCAAGCGATCTCGTTGAAGTGCCTTGAAAAAAAATGATAGTCGAGTTCACTTGAATTTCCAATGAAAAGTCAGTCGATGGACGACGAGATTCTCGTTCACTATTAACGAAACATTTCACAAACGTGTCTTTGCTTTTGTACTTCGAAAAAAATTACCTATCAATTTTTCTCTCTTCAAAGTTATTTTTTGTCTGGAACTAAAAAGATATTTGACTTATTTTAAAATAATTTATTATCGAAGGAAATTAATTATAAAATATTCCTGTCGATATTTTGATCGAAAATGCTATTAAAATCGAAATATATCTTTATTTTCACATTAGTGAAGATCGATAAAAAAGTCGTTTGTTGATAAAACTTAAAAGATATGTAATAGGACGAAGAAGAAAAGCACGTAACACGTTGTCGATGTGGCATCGTTAAAGGTTCTTTTTCGCGGTCGTCGAGGTATCAGAGACTCTTAATCCCATGCCATCGATGACGATAATTTTGTCGGACGATGCATCGGCAATTGAATTATGCCATATAATACATATGTACCACCGTGCATCGATGAGAGAAAGGCTATTGCGCCTTCGAACATTGGCTTACCTATTAAATATCTAATTATCATAATAAAAAAAAAGAATGAAAGTTAAAAAGAATAAATCTTTTTTTTTCGCGAACGTGAAAACATCCTTTTACGATTTATATACGTGTCTTCAGAAATTTAACATATAACAATGAAATATTTATGATGTATTAATAACTGTAGATTCTGACGAATAAATCAAAGCAATATTATTAATATTATTAATGGATATGAATATAAAATCAAAAATACGTGATTTTATAATGATTATGAAGTGTTGGATAAAAAAAAAATAAAAAAGAAAAGAAGAAAAAAGACGTCAAGCTCGAAAGTTGGTAAGTGGTCTAGCGATCTTCTCGTGACCTATCTAATTAAATACTAATTTAACTGACATTGGGTATGACGACTCGACCACAATGAACACGCTCACGTCTACTTCGATCATCTTTTAACAGTAGAACTAACACATTTAACGTATCGTAATATAGACTCCTGTCCGTAATAATATTAATGAATGACGTGTCTCTTTTCGTTAAATTCGAACTATGTATATCAATACTCAATACTACGGTGGTTGATAAGACACATCTATTTTGTATTAAGTTGAAATCTCTTGTTCTCGTGTGTCCGAAGAAGATCGGGAATAGCGGAAATTCAATTACGCAGGGACCCCGTAGAGAGCTTGGGCTTCATCACGGACCTCTAACGACTATCACGCGGTGTTCCTGATTCTCCGTTGATTACTCGATGGCTCCGTGAGTGCGAAGACGTGTGCTAGTGTATGATGCTAGATCTTGCATAGGCGTCGACATTGAATCACACTCGACACTTATTCTCTATCTGGTCTTTTTAAATTCCTTTAAAAAGAAAAAAAGAAAAAGAAAAATACATCTTCAAGATCGAACGATAAATGACGTCGACATCGACGACGACGACGAGGAGGAACGAGAACGATATCATTTCCATTGGAAATTTATCTATGAATAATTCTTGTCAAAGGGGAACGAGACATCGGATAACTCGAGAGAGAGAAAGAGAGAGATAGAGAGAGAAAGATTATGCGCAAATATCTCGAAATTCGTATCTCTTTGAATTTCTCGAACGTATCAAAGGAGAAAGATTTGCGTCAGAAGAAAATAAGAAATAAAGAAAAAAAACAAATAAAAAGAAAAGAATCGTATGATCTTTACGTAATAAAAAAATAAAATCCTTACATAAATGAATACAATTACGACCAAACGGTATCTATATCAAAGAGTTAAACGAATTCGAATAGTAAAGAGTGATCTGTGATTTATGATCCGACGCCAATGTTATTCGAAGGAAGATACGGGTACTTATATCCGAAGAGCTACGAGAGCACGACACGTGATCCTCGCGACACACCGATGAACCGTCCTTTCGTTGCTGATTACATCCAGCACGACCGAGAGGAAAGACAGAGAGAGAAATAAAAAGAAAGAGAGAATGAGAATGAGAATGAGAATGAGAATGAGAATGAGAATGAGAGAGAGAGAGAGAGAGAGAGAGAGAGAGAGAGAAAGAGAGAGAGAGGGAGAGAGAGAGAAAGAGAGAGAGAGAGAGAAAGAGAGAGAGGGAAAAAGGAGGAAGAAAGAGGGAGAGAGAATGAAAGAGATAGATAAGGAGTGGAAAGAGGGAGGACGTAGGTGTATGTAGGTAATATTTATGCGCGAAGACGTGTATATGCACAATATGCATCGCGATGCATAGAATATTACTATTTATTATAGT
>NC_140814.1:460000-470000 GCF_050613455.1 Vespa mandarinia | reverse complement strand
GATGAACGAATTATACATAAAATGTTGGATGAGCGACGTAACAAAACAAAAAACTGATAAGACGAGAATTTCATAATAATATAGTTTAACGGATATACGGGATTCAAAATATTTTTATCTTTATAGATTTATTTAAATTTTATATCCACTTGATGATATTCTCGAACAGTTTTTCTCGAATACTCGAAAATATCATGAATCGTATGTTTTATGTATTCCACGTTGATGGATTCGTAAATCCGTAACTCGAGACGAGTGGCTTTCACTGTATGGAACTCTCCCTGCAGAGAAGGTCGAAAATATTCAGAGCAGAACGTTGAGATAACTCGAGCTTCCGTTGTGACAGAACGTATACCGAAGGATGTTCACTATTTTTTTCTCTTTATCTTTTTTTTGTTATCTCTGATATTCGATATCACCGGCTTAAATTCGTTCACTGTGTGTGTATAGCAATCGATAAATTCAATCAGTTACGGTACGTTATTAATCATAAAATTTGCGTTACGATTGAATTAATTCCATTTACACGTATGAAATATTTTCATTTATTTGAAAACTAACTCGATGAGAAAAAATAAATAAATGAATAAAAAACGAAAAGGATCGTAAAATATCAAACTGGTGATGAAAATCGCGTGAATTATCATTTCTTTCTAAGGAAAATTTAATCGTTCGACGTCGATGATGCCAATATTAAAGCTACGTAAAAAGTAATTATCAAGGGCTAGGGAGTCGTATTATAGTCGTAATATATATAATCAATGGATCCGTCGGTATCCTATAATTTATTTTTCTTTCCTCTCGCATCGGTTGTTCGGATTTTAATTAAACTTCGATGTCCGATACGTTCTTCCTCATTTTTTTTTGTTTATTTTTTTTTCTTTTCCGACACGAACTAATAATAAACGGTCGATAAACGAGAAGAGTTTTATTATTTTTCTTCAATACATTCGAGAGCATCTTTCTTTTTATAAACATTCGATAGAAACTAAACGTTTTAACTATATCATATTTGTAATTTCTCATATCTAACGAGTTAGAATGGATAATAGATAGGTACGTTAAAAATTTATCAAATTTTATATGAAATAACGGACGGATATATATCCCGAATTGAAAAATAATCGGTCATCGAAGTGTACCAGTCGCGTATCGAGAGTAACATTCCCACGTAATGACGTTCTCACAGTTTCTCTGTTTCTTCCATCTCGTAGAGTGGAAAGATATCTCATGACTTCCCGAGCTGAGCACAATGAACGCCGTTGTTCGAACCGTATAACTCGTCGGTGCTATGAGTGTAACCGTTCGCGCTTGTCGCTTTATGTATGAGCGAAGAACGAAATACTTTGTCGTAACGCCTACCAAGAGACTGCCGCTCGTTCTTTGCAAGGAGGACAGAGAATCCTTCGTTTGATATCCTACTAAGCTAGCTTCGGTGTTCTTTATCGATGTCAGTTAATGTCCGAACGATTAATTCTCGTTTGCTACGAGTAACGAAAGGAATCTCAAAATTTTTTGTTTCTTCTTTTTTTTTTCTTCTTTTTTTTTCTTTTTCTTTTTTTTCTTTTTCTTTTTTTTTCTTCCTTCCTTTCACCCGATCGAAGTCTCCATATTTATATATTCGTTATTATTTATAGAATTAGACAATTATTTATAGAATTAGAATATTATTGCAATAGTATCATTGTTATATCGTTTTTTATAATCGATTAAGTACAAATTTAGAGGATATTTAATATTCGTTTGATATTTATTTTTCATTTTATAAAACTTTGGAATGACTATAATTTTTATATTAGAAATAATAATGATATGTTAAGTAAAAGCATTTAAAGTGATCGCACAAGTTCTCGTAGACATTCTTAGATCAAGAAAGTACCAAGTTTTCGCTTCCACTTAGTCGTTAATAAAATATTCAGTTATCCTTGCGACTTTCCCTTCGTTCTTACCAATATACGTTTATGTATCGGTGTCCTTTCTCCCGCATCATAAAACTTAATAACTAATTAACAGATTGACAACGTTTCACGCCTTTGGCAGAAGTTATCGCGGAAATTATTAATGCATCGTTTCTTACTTCGTAAAACGTTCGACACGCTTCCTATGGTTTCAAAGAATATCGAAAGAAAGGAGGAAACGCTTCTTTAAAGTTATCTCTTGAAATATCAACTTCCTAAGAATCCTCAAAAGAGAAACTGAACCAGAGAAAATAAAGTCTTTTCATCTTTTTTTTTTTCTTCTCTTTTTTTACGTTCGATTTTATTAATCGAAAAAAATACTATGGGAATTATTCGACCGCCACAAAATTTCCATGAGCATTAACAAATTGTTAACGATCCAAAAAATTATAACAATGCATAGGGAAAGAAAATAAATTCGAATCATGCACGAGCTTCTATTTCGATAATTTTGATATCTTTGTTTCTTTTTTTTATTATTAACGAATATTTTGTAATTTCAATAAATGTAGAGATGATTAATTAAATGAAAATTTAAACAGTTTCACCAATATTTAGGTCAAAATAGAGACATTAAAAAAAAGAAGAACAAAAAAATTATAAAAATAAATTGCATTTCTAATATTAATTAATATTTTCTCATTAATTAATATTTACAATAAAATATACTCATCTTCAATATTTTCGATAAAAAACAAACATTAAAACCTGACATTCCTGATTTCCCAAGAACAAAATTATTGCAAAATTCATAACAATTTAACGAACGAATTTAATCTGACCAATCAACCAACAAACATTTTTCATGAGATCGGTAAGTATTCGGATCTCTACGAAATACGTTTAACATTCGACGTGCAATAAAACGCAATGCATTCGAGCATGGTTTGTACACCTCCATAAAATCATTGTTATGGTTGCGATAAATTGTTAAAGGAGGGAGAAGGAAAGAGGGAGGAGTCTTTAACGCGCGAGGAGCCTAGAGTCTAGGGAATTCCTTTTCACGTTGTGTATCAGGACAACGACGAAAGAAGGAAGGAGGGAAGGTAGGAACGAAAAAGAAAAGAAAAAAGAAAAAGAAAAGAAAAGAAAAAGAACGAAGAAGAGGGCGAGGACGAGGACAAGTACGAGACGAGGACGAGGATGAGGACAAAGGGGAGGGGAGGGTCGCACGCGCGATCGCCTGTCCTCGGTCGGGTTATTGCGCCATTAGTGCCTGTCCATGGACTTTATGGAGCTGCTTCACTGTACAATACGCACATGTCGCGTAAAGGCGGTACGCTGCTAGCCGTACACGAGCTCGAGACGCGCAGTTCCCAAGTAATCTCATTGATTACGCGCTCGGTTGTATCAGAGAAACAGGGGGGGGAACCAAATAGTGGTACGTGGGAGAAGTGAGAAAGAAACAGAAAATGCGCGATGAACAGTACGTTCAACCGTTTTCTCCAGTAAAACGTGTGGCGTACTTGTTATGTTATTTTCATCTTAGAAAAGTTAGCCGGCTTACTTAACTTCAACGTGAGAATTAATTCGTACTCGAATGAGTATCTTTAAATTCGAGGAACATTTTACGTCTACGAAATAAAGATGAAGATCTATGAAATTATTATATCGTATTAAATGCGTGTATACAGCTTACTATAAACGTTATTAATTAAAGGAAATATTAATTTTAAGATCGTAACTTGAAACTAGATTACGAGAGAAAAAGATATATATATGTATATATATATATATATATATATATATATATATATATATATATATAAAATTACACCCTAATATTACAAAATTCATATTATTCAAATATATATACATGATCGATAAACTCATTAATTCAGATATATTGAAAAATCTATGTCGATTAATTATTATAGAGAATTTTAAAGATTATCCTCGAAGTTGTATATGCCCTTTTTTCTTCTGTTTGAAGGAAGTTTATAGTTTATCAAAGAGATTGACGACGAAGAGAAAGACAAGAAAAGACAGATGAGATTTAGAAAAAGGAAAAAAGAGGAAGAGAGAAAAAGAGAGATAGAGAGAAATGAAGAAGAGGACAAATATCGCCGACGGGATTCAAGAGATGAATAATTGTACGGACATGTTCGTTATTACGGATAAAGATATCTCTCAGGATAAACACGCCGGTAGTAGCTGAATCGATGGGTCCCTATTAGCGAGGTCCAACCTCTTCTACTACTTGCTCCATGATCTGAAGGAAGAAAGAAACGTATATCATATTCACAACAGCCTCCGTCGTGTTCGTTCTCATCTACTACAGGTGTCTTCAAATCCGATGGCCGACTTTCTTTCTTTCTTTCTCTTTCTCTCTCTCCTTCTCCCTTCCTCTCCCTCTCTCTCTTTCTCTCTCTCCTTCTCCCTTCCTCTCCCTCTCTCTCTTTCTCTCTCTCCATCTCCCTTCCTCTCCCTCTCTCTCTTTCTCTCTCTCACTTTCTCGATTCTCTTGTTTAAAGTCGTCCTCGTATAAACGATACCCGATCTCTTTACGATCTACGAGGTGTACTCGAGAGAAGTAACTCGAAGGAATGTGCCTTTTATTGCGAGCTCTTATGGCTTCTCATGTCGAAGGAAGGTCGAACTGGCTGTAAATGCGTATCTGGTGCAACTCGTAACTCACGCAAGTCTCTCACTCCCTTGTTCGACTGGACGAGAACGTACGTAACAAGCGTTTCGATTGTTCGTTTGCGCTGATATATGTGTAACTGTATACCTATGTACATAGGTGTATATACATGTGCGTATATCTGTATGTATGTATATAAAAATAATAAAAAAGAAAAGAAAAAAGAAGAGCAACATTGGATTTGGACGCCCTCGAGAAAGAAGAGTTTTACGATCGTTTTTCACGGTCGCCACGATGTTATTCTCATAATGATCTTCGAAGGGATCGCATTTATAGCATTTACGATTCGCGTATGGTCACTTTGAAAGGAGCGCTAGAACAAGATTAGACATATCAAAAGATCGTCGAAGTCGTATAAGGCGTCGATTAATCGAATCTTGATTAAGTTAGATCATTCTTCGTTTTTACCATATGATGGAAATAGGGAAACTTGACCGTACAAGATCTTTATATTATGGATATGTATATTATACTTGTTTATATTATACTTTAATTTACTATATTTTATTAGTTGTTATATGTGTATATGTGTATATATATATATATATATATATATGTAAATGTATATATATATATGTATATGTATATATATATGGTGAGTCACGAGAAACAGGATATATCGTAATATATGAACGAAGATGATAGTTTACCTCGAAATAAATGATTTTCTTTTTTTTTTATACATCTTACGACTCACTCTATATAATTTTCTTATCTTTTTTATGCTAATCAATGTCCATCTAAAAACTTCTTAATAATAAAATAAATCGTCAGATCATTTCATCTTTATTTGTCATTATTTATCGAATTTTCTATCAATTATTATTTACTACTAATACTATCACTATTACTATTACTACCACCACTGTTACTACTGCTGCTGCTGCTGCTGCTGCTGCTGCTGCTGCTGCTGCTATTATCTATTATCGACAAAAGATCTCGAAATTTCTTTACGACGGTCGCACAGATGTAAATATTTATAATACCACGCATAGTAACGAAAGTGAACGTCGAGCGAAAACGCACCTGCGCTTGCAATTTTTCGCGATCTTCATCGCGAGACGCGTTCGAAATGCGGTCCACCTTGAAGCGACATAAACCGTAGGTACTCCCCTATGAAAATGTAAATCGTTCGCCCTCCGCAACCCTCTCCTTTCTCCCCCTTTCTACTTCCATCCTACTCTCATGCCTTTCCTCTCACCTTGTCCTTAACAACGCGCCCTTGGACACTATTTTATGGTGATTGGATGAGCCTTAAAACGTAGAACATACTTACGAACGGATTTAGTGTTTCACTAGCGACTACTATACTGGAACGCTCATCCGTAATCGTCTGGTACTTACCTGGAACATAAAAGAATGTGGTAAGCGTTAAGTACTCGCTTTGCCCTTCGCACAAACATAATAGAAAGACTATCATTTTTTGTTCTTTCTTTCTTTCTCTTCGTACAAGCAGAAGCGTGAAGTTTTACGTTTAAAGCGTAAAAATATCGAACGATCAGCAATGATAATTGAATTTATTTCCCAAAGTTCTTATTGTTGACGATCCTCGTATTTCAAGATTTTTTATTTCATGATCTCATCTTCGGGGAGACATGAATTTTCAGATGAAAAAAGAAAAAGGAGAAAAGAAGAAAAAAAGAAGACAACTTCGTCTTCTTCTGATATTATCTTTACGTTGCATTCCGTTACATTGACATTTCGTAAATTTCATATATACGTTTCCTTATTACCTCTTCCTCGCGCAGGTGTAATTGACGAAGAGATTTTCTCGCGAGGACGACCAGTATATCCGTCAAGAGTTAAAGGACGCCTGTGGCCACGAATAAAACGAGAGAGAGAGAGAGAAAGAGAAAGAAGGAGAAAAAGAGAAGGACGAACTGATCATCCTTTTCACGTTCGATAGGGAAGTGAATTATGTAATACGATATTTTGATGGAAATTGTTGCTGTTTGACGGAATGAAATTAATGAAAGGAAACTTTTCTAGCTTGACTAAATCAAATTTCCTCTTTATCTATCTATCTATCTCGTAGAAGAGATATTCGTAATTCTTATTAAAGGGTGCCTTGTTTGGAAGATTTATTATTAACAAAAAATTTAATAATAATAATAATAATAATAATAATAATAATAATAATAATAATAATAATAATAATAATAATAATAA
Organism: Vespa mandarinia; assembly: GCF_050613455.1. NCBI lineage: Eukaryota > Metazoa > Arthropoda > Insecta > Hymenoptera > Vespidae > Vespa > Vespa mandarinia. The sequence goes on along the minus strand of NC_140814.1, from coordinate 463,229 downwards.
TAATAATAATAATAATAATAATAATAATAATAATAATAATAATAATAATACTAAGAATAACAATAACAATAACAACAACAATAACAATAATAACAATAATAATAATAAAAATAATAATAAAAAAATAATAACAATAATAACAATAATAATAACAATAACAATAATAATAATAACAATAATAATAATAACAATAATAACAACGACAACAACAATAATAATAATTATTATTAATATTATTAATAATAATATTATTATTTAATTTATTATTATTATTTAATATTATTAATAATAATAACGAAAGAAAATGTCCACAAATGTGCGGGCTTTCTTCAAATCTGATGCTTTCGGAACCGGTCCCGAGAGGTAGATTAGTTATTCATGCGATGAGACTCGATTGTATGCAAAAGTATGAAGAGGACCGAAGGAAAATAGAGAGAGAGAGAGAGAGAGAGAGAGAGAGAGAGAGAGAGAGAGAGAGAGAGAGAGAGAGAGAGAGAGAGAGAGAGAGAGAGAGAGAGAGAAAGAGAAAGAGGGAGAGAGAGATTTACTCTCACTCTCCCTCTCTCTCTTTGTCTTTATCTCTCCCTTAGTGGAGGCGCCAAGAACCAGCGAGTTTTATTGCCTTCGTTCATTAAGCGAAATCATGGAACAGTATCCAATGAATTCGCTCGATCGAATCTACATGTAGATGGGATCACGCCGCTATTTTGTGGAGTGTCAACATGATAACGTGCAAGCGTACTTAACAAACTTATTTTATTCGACATATTACGAGTTAAATATATGGGATATGAGTTCGTTCGTTATGGGCGTAGTTTTAATCTGAGTTCACGCGCTGTATAATATCAAAGGGAAAAGAAAAAGAAAAAGAGAGAGAGAGAGAGGGAAAGAGAGAGAGAAAGAGAGAAAATGAGAGAAAATGATAGTATATTCTTCCCTTAAATTTTCTATTAATTAAGTACCATATAACGTAAAACTGTATACTTAAAACTCGGCTCCTTCTTTGCTTTCCTGTTTTTTAACTTCCTTAAATGTTTGAATAATTTGCGAATTATCATTATACATCGTTTGTTTATTTACACGATTCAAGAATGATAACATTTTACGATAAAATATGAAAGTTTCTTTTTGTCATTACTTTTGTTTTCTTTTTTTTTGGTTTCGTATCGCACTTTCCTGAGACTAATTTATCAACAGACGGCGTTCTAGTGTAGCGCTATAGAACTAGTGTATTACCTATGAGCTATACCGCAAATAAGCGAGCTCTAGCGATACTTTTACATCGTATACTCTCGTGTTTACCGTGTTGCATCTTTTCAGGGGCCAAAGAAAGTAAAATCTAAGTACTTACCTATTTCGAATCCTTTGGGAGAAACAATTTAAAAAATATGAAAGGATTCTTTTAAAGATCCTTCCTTGAAGAAATTCATTTTCTTCTTTCATTATTAAATTTTTTTTTTTTTACCTATCTTCATTTTTAAGACAGTTTCAACAAACTGTTAATAATAGAAAACATACATATGCTAAGGTACCTTAAATCATTTTCATGACTTATAATAAAAATTTGAAGGTACAATGAGACGCCTAGACCGAAACTATGTAAGGAGATCGACTAAGTCACTTAACTCTAGTTGCGAGGCGAGTTTGTTCCACCGCTAAATAAGCTATTACCAGCGATAGAATCTGTCTACGGAAAGTAGTCCTTTTGTCGGGCTTAAGAGAACCGAGAAAAGCCGGATACCGAAGCCATTCAAGGACCCAGACAGTTTCTAACTCTACCGATGTATTTATCAGCTTCTTAGCAATTAACTAATCGTAATGTAGGAAACGTTTTTACTTTCGATTTTCCATCTTTTATCTCTTTTTTTCATATTTATTATTTAAAAATTCTTTAACATTCAAAAATGGACAGTATTTATACAAATTCCTGTTCGGATAAGACAGATATATATATATATATATATATATATATATATATATATATATATAATCTTTTTTCCTTCTCTCCTCTTTTTTTTTAATGTCACACATATTCTTTTTACGTTAACAATGGCGTGAAATTCAAAAGTCAAAGTGCGTTAAAGGTGGAAAGAAAGAAGGAGGCGTTGGAGGAGTAACGAAGAGGAGGGGGATTGAAGGAGGAAAAGGAGGACAGAGGAGGAAGAGAAAGGTACGATCGGAACCTGTAGATGGAAGTGCAATCAACGGGGTGTATCCGCTCGCAAAACTCGTGCCCTCATATGCATACTCGTCCCATACCATAATAAATCCGACGATTTGCATGAGACCGCGCTTATAATACACAACGTCCTGCCGTAGAAAGTGAGCGTTACGATTTTCAGAGGAATTATAAATCGCTCTTCTCGACAGATCGGGTATGAATTACGAGGGGTGCCTTTGGAAAAATATCATAGTGCAAGGAGAAACATTGGAATCGTTCATGGCACGGAGTACACACTCACTCGCTTTCTCCCTCTCTCCCTTATCCTACCCCACCCTTTCACCCCCTCCGTTATTCTATTTTCGTCTCCCTTTTAAAACATAGTTTATCTTGGAATATCTTTTTATAGACAAGAGATATGAGCTTCCCTCCCGTTCCACTTTCAATAGTCTATACATGACATTATCACCTATACCTTTAATAATCGATAGGTATTGATATAATCGATGAAGACGCTAAAAATCGTCCCTATAATCTCATTAATATAAACGTATATAGTTCTAATTTATTCACATTAGAACTTAATGCGTTTTCAATTTTTATGGAATATGAGATGTACTATCATCTGGTCGTAATTGAAAACTTTGCAACTCTCTATATGAAGTTCTTGTTAAATGGATATATACAATGCCAGTATACTTTTCTCGTTGGATAGAAATAACGATAATGTGAAAGTGAAAGAAAGAGAGAGAGAGAGAGAGAGAGAGAGAGAGAGAGAGAGAGAGAGAGAGAGAGAGAGAGAGAGATGAATAGAAAGCAAAGGAGATAAGGATTCGTTAGCCTTTATACGAGGCGACGAAAGGCAAAAGTTTCACGCAAAGGCGTTCGTCGACTTTGCATTTAAGTACCTATATCGCGCGACACAGCTGCATTCCCACGAATGCACTCGAAATATGCCGTTTCTCCCATTGTCTCGGTCTTTATTAGAAGGCCGGGACATTCTCAGGTGTATAAATACACACTTTCGTCATCTATAGATGGATATAATTTGAAAGAAAAGAGAGAGAG
>NC_140814.1:445000-457500 GCF_050613455.1 Vespa mandarinia | reverse complement strand
GTTGAAAACACACTGGATATGCCACATATCCGTCTTCTTTGTGTGAGATTTCATGGTATAATCCTTTGATCCTGTCTTGAGAAAGTGGGTATAGAGAATTTTACTAAAGAAAGCGAAAAAGAAAATTCGTAAAGAGATAGAAAGAGAAAGAGAAAGAGAAGAAAGAGAGAGAGAGAGAGAGAGAGAGAGAGAAAGAGAGAGAGAAAGAGAGAGAGATTACATTTATTACGCTAGTACTCTAGTATAATGATGAGCAAACTATGTATCATGAAATTTATATACATTATATATGCAACAATAATAACATTTCAAGAAGTAATATATATATTTTATTATTTTTAAAAGAAAAAAATAATATCATATATTATTACTATTCTTTCGTTTACTCATACAATTAAAATTATTTTCGTGGCATCGGATATATAAATGTTTTGCGCGTCACTGCCCTAACACTAAAAGGTTTGACTTCAAGCGCGAAGATAGATAAACAAAGTGAAAAGATAAAAGAAGACTGATAAAATTTCAAAGAAAAATATATCATTGATAAAGAGAAAAGGAGTAAAGATCTTCGCCAAATCTAATTGATTTACATTTTTTCAATTGGCACTTCAACGACGTCTTCTCTCCGGTGAGTAAAATTAGAAGTAGAAAGAGACATCCTTGAATAATTTCTTATCTTGTCTCGAACGAATCGAGAGGAAGAATGGATGATAAAGGTCGAATAACTACGAGAGAGACTTTTTAACGAATAAGAACGAACGTGACTTTCGCGCGTCTAACGCGTTAGACAACATCTACGTGGAGATGCGATTTCGCGGTCGAAGCCGAACCGCGAGAATCTCTCTACGATGTATCTATAAATTATTTCGCTGACGTAACGATAATAAATTGTCGTCCATTGGGACGAAAAGCGTGCGTCATCGAGAGACAATCGCCCTTGTGCCGATTACATTTTTAATCCTTAATGGACCAAGGTTTGATGCAGGTATATCGTATTTTATTTGATTTGATTTGATTTTATTTTAATTTTATTTTAATCTTAATTTTATTTTTCATTTTTCTTCGGATTACCATTGAATCCTTTTATATCCTGCATACGAATATACCTTACAAGGTACTAACTGTTAAAGTAATTTTTTCTTATCAACTTATTCACGATATGATAATACTTTAATTATTCGTTATTACATTTTAACTAATGTACATTAATTGTTTATAACGTTACGTTATTAAGTTGACTATTTGAAATTATTTGTTGATAACAACTGTCAATAAGTCGAGGACATCAGGTATTATGAATAAAAAAGTATCTATATGTGAAACAAGTGTATTAAGATTAAAAAGGACATACTTATTGTAGGTATATATGCGTTCCCGTCCTATTTATTTTTAACGGGAAAGTGAGAGAAATATAGAAAGAGAAAGAGATAAAGAGATATATGGTATTCATCGTATAAAGAGAATCGAGTAGCATTCGATACTTTCCAATTAAGCGAGCCGGACGAAGGTTCGACGGAAATGCTATTGGAAAAGCCAGCGAAGCGACGAACATTGTCAAAGAATAATTACATCGCGCGAGCGTTGCGTAAGGTGAAGATCACAAAACTAGTATAACGCCGATTTAAATTGACCCAGATTCGCGTGAAGTCGTTTTAATGAGTACGACTTCGTGTGGACGTGTGAAGATAACGAAGAGACGTACGTATAGTAAGTTTCAATTTATAGAGAACAAGAGAGAGAGAGAGAGAGAGAGTGAGAGAGGGAGAGAGAGAGAGAGAGAATAAAATAAAACATTAATTGTCAAAAGAAAAAAATCAGATGTTTTTATCATACGATACATATTAGTATCTAATAATGACTTCTCTCTCTTAGTTCGGACTCACTTATTGTATCATTTTATCTCTTATCGTATTAAGACACGACTCTTTACGAGTTTTCTATCATATTATTCATATCCACTGGTAGTCATGTAACGAAAATAAAATCTTGCGACCTTATCAGCGCAAGAAATGATTAATAATAAAGATGAGATCTCTTTGGCGTTAGCTCGCTTAGCTCGATCGTCAGCATACGGGATAAGATCTCGAAAGTTTACGGTAACGTTGATGACTGTCATGTCTCGTAAAGATGTCTCGAGAGCATTCTCGCTTATCGGTGATCGACCGACAAGATTGTGAACGGATATATATATATATATATATATAAGATATATATATGTATATATATCAATATCTCTATAGATCAATAAATATATATGTCAATATTTCTACAGATAAATATATATGTATATATATATATATATATATATATATATATATATATATTGATCTATAGAAATGAAAATCGATTTTATGCTACCTGCCTTCCTAATCATTTTTGGATTACATTTGATATCATTGAAAGAATTACGATATGATTTTTAATATTTTTTATTGGTTTTGAAGAACGTATGTCGGATAACGAGTTCATTTATATTTTGTAAATATTCATGAAATTTCTGATTCTATTTGAAGAGTTGTTATATTTTTTTAATATAATATAATAAATATAATATATATGTGTACTTTATATTACCTTCAATTCACTCGATAGCCTAGTTTTACAAAGATAAAATGTATTTATAAAATTATAAATAAATATTTTTCTCATAAAAATATTATTTCTATGCAAAAGAATGTTGGTACATTGAAATAATTTGTAAATCGTTGCAACAAAAGGACATTACAGATCGAAGGCGTAAGTATCGTCTGGTAAACCTTAACGAAATAATAGATCGAGAGCAGCGTTCAATTCTCTCTATTATTTGGATTTCATCATCATCATACTTTAAAGACCTCTCATTTGCATTTCTATATCGCAATATTTCTTTGGAGAAAGGTCATTCACGTTTAATCGTCTTTAAAGGAACATTATTAACCTTTCAAAATCTTTCCATCTTTTCTTCTTATACTCATTCCTTCTTTTTTCTTCTTTTTCTCTGTCTTTCTCTATATCATATAGAAACGAGTTATGTATTACGTGAATAGTAATCACAAAAAAAATACATCTACTTATTATCAAGCGCGAGTTACTAACATAAAATTAAACTCTTGTTCATTCGCCATTCCTACGTAGTGAAAGTAGCCTCATAAAACGAAATTTGTGGTTTCCTGTGAAAAAAGGGAGACGAAAAAATAGAAAAAGAAAAAAAAAAGATTTAATCAGAACGACGATAACTGAACTTCCTTTGCCAAAAAATTATGCCAAGGATATGTTATTATAATCAGCAGGATGTTCCCGTTAAGATTCCCGTATAATCGACTTCCTTTCCTCTTCAAATGACATATTTTCTCTCTTCGAGTAAAGGTTTCTCCTTCTCTTATTTTCAAAAGAGAAATGAAGTGAGAATTGATCGAACGTTAATCATAAAATCTCACCTCATGGGCTTTCTTTCTACTTGCGTTTGCGGTTATTGAGAGAAAGAGAGAAAGAGAGAGAGAGAGAGAGAGAGAGAGAGAGAGAGAGAGAGAGAGAGAAAGACAGAGACTGCAAAAGTTTAAAAAAATTACTCGAGCATTCCCCATCGACCACAACGATTCATCGTCATTTTTGCATCCATCGTCGATCGCCATGTCGAGATTTGCTTCGCGGTTAAGTCGAGAATGCGCTCATATATACTATATGTATTTCATTCCTATGATACACGAGAAAGAAAGAGAGAGAGAGAGAGAGAGAGAGAGAGAGAGAAAGAGATGGGAAATGTTGAGATTATCCATACGATTTTCTATCTCTCTTTTTTCTTTTCTCTTCGATCAAATTCTTTTTCTTCGTAGATAAAGCTTGACCGTATAACGTAATTTATCACGTTTAATATTTAATTTAATACAAAATTTTCGTGTTCGATGAACATTCTAGTCGATGGTAAAATCGAAAATGGAAGATGTTCCGTGGATTATTATACCGTATCTAACACATGGGCCGAAATAATCAACATGTTGGCACGTAGTATGTTGCGTTTAGACGACAGCAGAGAGGAATAATACATCAATGCCTACTCACTCATGCGAGAAAGATATGTATATATATGTGTGTGTGTGTGTGCGTATGCGTGTGTATGTGTATATATATACTCATATGCGCGCGCGCTTAAGTATACGTCAAAACATTCGGTCGCCTTTCAACAACCATACGTTTCGGCGAACCCGATAATTAATTCTCGCAATTATTCAAAACGACCGCGACAACATAAGCGGAGAGCGAAAATGATAACACTGTGGTATCTTCTCCTTTCGAAATTTTCATGAAAATTTCTGAACAACCGAATATCGGTCAAATCGACATTGTTTCTTTAATTGCTAATCGTTTTTTTCATCTTTTCATTGTTAATACTGTAGATCGTAATCGTCATGTATAAATATTTATTTATGACCATTTAATCGCGAATTAATTTTTGATGTAAATTAAATTGTGAATATAAACGAAGTGAATTACGAAATGAATTTAGTCGCGTGTTTTGTTAATTTCTGACAAAAAAAATACAAGAGTAAAATGAGAACGATTTAAATTAAGACAAAAAAAAAGAACAAAATTAAAAAACAGAAAAAAGAGAATAGTTTCGTGCTTGATTAGAATTCAAGAAGAAAAAAGTACTATCGGAGAGGGGATGGGTGATGGGGGGAGGTAAAGGGGATTATAGATATTTCTTGTCGACGGATCCAACGTACCTGCAATTTTACGCTCGCGCATTCGACGCCAAAGTGCTTCCGCCTTTCGCATAGGCCAGTTCTCCACCTTCGCGCTGAAACTTCGAAAGAATTTATATTCCTTCGATAATCGTCTTGTTGCCGTATGATGAACTCCTGTTTCTTCCGCAGTATTTGGGGGTTTACCCCCACTGGTCTCCTCCGTCGACATTATTCTCGTTGATTAATTTTTATCACTTATCTTTCTTTTAATAATTTTATACGGGATCGTTGATAACAATAGTCCAATTTTCATTCGATCTTAAAACGATCGAGTTAAATCCCGTTCGCTTGAAAAATCCATGATCTTCTTCCATCTTTCTTTTTACTGAACTCCTTATTGTTTCGTTCGATAAAATAAAATAGTTGAATTTGTTTAACTGGAGTAGCTTGTAAACTTGTCGTTCGTCAATGATCTCTCATCATCTTTGTCGATCGATTAACGAATGGAAACGAATCAATTTTTTTTAGAAAATTGAAGATCTAGTTTTACACTAGTTAATAATAATTATAATAACGATAATAATAGCGATAAATAGTATTCAGGTACTAGTAGCGCACTTACGTAGCTGTTCCTTCATTTAAAAAACAATTCTAACTATACGGAAGTTAATAGTTTGTGAAACTATCTTAAGTCACGTGAATAGGTAACTATGTAAGTAAATAATTGATTTCGATTGGACCAGGTACTAAGTATGATGCAGTTCGCTAGACATCTTTTCGCTTCCTTTTCATCGTTTTGTTTCCTAAAAGAAATTCGAGATAAAACAACGACATGAAAAAGAAAAAAATTTTATTGATAAAATCGTTCGATTTCCACATAAAAAAAAGTACGAGATCGCTCATTTCTTGTGTATGATAGCTAAATAATAAAAAACGTTGTAAGGAGTGTACAGCCGAGAGACATTTATTCTCACGGTAAAAATTTGCCGGGGATCAATAACGACAAAAAAAAGAAGAAGGAAAAAGATAAAGAAAGAAAAGAAAAACAGAGGAAACAATGACGCTCTGAATCCTCTCGTTATTTTCGCAAGTGTCCAGATTCGAGTTGTCGACAACGAGTATTCGTTCGATTCTTCGTTTTACGTTCGCACCTCAAGGTCGTTCGACGATGAACCGTCGAAAGATTTATCGCACGAGGCTCAGAGCCGTATTGTCGAAGGAAAGCCGTAATCACGTCGGCTAACGAGCGATTTGTAATGCTTCGAGTGTCGACTGGTTCGAAGAGAAGTAAAAAGTAAACGGGAACCTTGTGAAGTTCATCGAGAAATGGTTCTCGTCGAATGGCATTGGATTTATGGATAAATTCAAGGAAAAAGTAAACGTTAATACCAACGAAATGAATTATAATGAAAGTATTCGAGATTAAACGTTAGGTGATACGTTTTTTGTTCAAGAAATCACTTTGTTTCCAAAGTTACAAATTTACAACAATCGACTAAGAAAGCAGTTTACGTGTTCGAATCTTACAGCTTTAGAATTACTTTGAGTAACTCGTTGTCACGAACGTTTCATTGTACCGATTTAATTACTTTCTCTCAAGATCAAGCCAACATTAATCAGCGTTTAAAAATAAAGAAACTTCTCTTAATTATGATGTGAAAAGTAAATTTCTATATATTTAATGCTTTACATTGAGAAATACATAAGGATAAAGTAACCTGATGGAACGTTGAACGAGAATACAAACTCAAATACAAAATTCTTAGACGAAATCGTTGTAATCTTATAAAGTTGGAAAAAGAAAGATCTTCTTCTCGAAGTAAAATTAACTAGTTCAAAAATATACACGGCTAAAGGAACAATTAAATCTTCGAAATATAGCAGGAAGTTCGTGTTTGTATAGTCGATGGATTGGATAATTCCATATCTCTCTCTTCCTCTCTTTTCGGTAGTTTGTCAAGGAATGATCCGATAGAACGATAATTCTTTTGGAAAGTCGATGCTCGTTGGACACACAATCTTTCCTCGTTCGTGAGAAGAAAATAATACAAGTATCCTAATACAACGAATAGGAAAAGACACGTTAGACAGACTGTAACATGGCGAGATCAAACGTTTCGACAATAAGGGCGCCTATCTCCTCTAAGGATCAACTTACATTCAATTCGCATCGATCGATCTTAATTCGGTAGTGTTACGAAACGCACCACGGGTAACGCAAGCTGTGTGTGTCCACACGTCGTAACTCTTTACATCGCCGTTACAACGCCGCCGTTTCTTCCTCCTCCTCCTCCACCTCCTCTTTCTACGTCTCCTTCTCCTTCCTCTTTCTCCTACTTCTTCTCCCTCGAACTCGATCGAATCAATCTTGCAAGTAATTAATTTCAACGCAAGTTGCATAAGGGTGAAAGTTTTGTCTCTATTGGCGAGCCAAACTAGAGAAGAAGAATAAAAAGAATAAAAATAAAGAAAGTAAAGAAATATAAATAAAAGGAAGAGAAGGTGGATGCGATTCCGCGATTTTTTCGATCGATATAATCCTGCTCGAATTCAAATAAAATAAACAAAAAGGAAAACAAGAAAAAAAAAGAGAATGGTATAAAGGAGGTCGAATCTTATTCATCCTGATTTACGAGTCTCTTCCGAAGCCTTAATAGATACATCGTTCTATCTATGTCACGCCCTCGGGCTCCATACTGACACTAGGAAAAAAAAAAAAGAAAAAAAGAAGAAACGTGTAAGCGAAAGAATCGCTACGACTAAAGTGTGTTCCTCTTTTTTCTCCTCCTGCTCCACCACCATTGGACACCTTTGAACTTTGCCAATGGATTTATATTCCAACGGGACAACGGAATCGAAGTGGATTGTTTCGAGAGTAACGATGAAGGATACCGTAAGAATTTCTGCGTGCGTGACACCTTTTCTGTTATCGATACAGGAAGTTACTCGTAGAGAGAGAGAGAGAGAGAGAGAGAGAGAGAGAGAGAGAAAGAGAGACAGAGAAGGTGGGAGGGAGAGAGAGGGGAAAGAAAAAAAAAGAAAAAAGGAGAATAAAAGGAAAATGTAGCGAATAGAATTCAACGAGACGCTATGTGTTATGAATTATGAATGAAGTTGAACACGATCGAAGAAGGAATCTGATTCGAGAAACCTTTTACGATCTTTTGGAAAACGTTCTCCAGATATTTGAAATTAACAAAACAAGGAAGTCGAAAACAAAGATAGAAAGAGACATAGACGAACTTGTCATATGAATGAATGAATTTCAACTAAAAGAAATCTAAAAGAAAGAAAGCAAGGAAGAAAAAGGAAAAAGGTAAAACGAAACACATAAATAGAAGAAATGAAAAATCTATGCGGTCGATTCGATGTCACGCTCCGATAAATGATTTGTGCCGACTCATGGACCGTCACTAGACTCTCTCTCCTATTTCTAGAAATCCTAATCGCCGGACTACCACCACCGTTGTCCTATTCTACGGATGAGCGTTTCTTTTAAAAGTTAAAACCCCGATCGCTATCGATCTCTCGCTAGCCAAGAAAACACACAACACGTTCCCCTTATATCCGAGAAGAAGAAAGTTTTACGATAATTTTTTTTCTATTTTCTCCCCTCGCCTCCCCTCTCCCTTCTCCCCACCCTCCCTGCCTCCCACTTCCTCACCTTTCAAGGAAGGCGACACTTTCGAATCGTGATTTACGACAAGCAAGCACTACACGCCGTTGTTAAAAAGAATATCCTAGGAAAGTTATAATTACCGAAGGCGAGACTCGTGAAAGTGTCGCATATCCTTCGATTGCTGTAAACAAAACTATTCGAACGAAAGAAAAACAAAAAAAGAGAAGAAAGGAAGGAAAACGATCTGTAATAAATCTTTCTTTCATAAATTAGAAAACGTTCAAGAGGTTATAAGCTCGAAAAGAAAAAACAAATCAAATTGGTAAAGGATAACAATATATGAGAAAAAAACAACAACCCTCTCAGAAAAAGAAGAGAAAAATGATGAAAAAAGAGGGGATGGGGAGGGGAGAAAGCAAAATATCGATCGAACGAATGAACGTCGAAACACGAACGTACTGATTAATAAACAATCGAAACGGAAGCGACGATATCACATTGAAGTAATTCTCGAAGGATTCGGCGTGCGTTTGACAGGACGAAGCCACGCGCGACGAAGAGAAACGTTAAAGATATGCGAGCGCGCGAGTCGCGTGGACGGCGCTCGGTAAACTGCGCCGAGCGCCGCGGTGCCCACGATACCGACGACTGCCGTCGACTTCCATTGGCGCAACGGACCAACGCAAACCGTCGTTAGCCTCTGACGTCGCCTAATGCCTCGGCGCAAGCGTCCCTACTTGCTTTTTCTTCATCGAGTCACCTGTGGACCTCCTTTTCTCTCTTCTCTCTCTCGCTCTCTTTCTCTCTCTCTCTCTCTTTCTCTCCCTCTCCCTCTTTTTCGGTAACCTTCCTCATTACGATATACCAACAGGCTCTGTTCGATTTATGCACTCTACGAATACTTTCCTTTCAAGCACATCCTCGAGACTAGTCTAAGCCCTTCTTCGTAATCGGATTTTCTATTCTGGAAATCACCTTTCTCGTGTTAAACGTAGTATATGTAACATTATACACACGATGAGTCAATAATTATTATCACCTGAAATAACTTAACGTATTTCAGTGATAATGATGACAACTATGATGATGATTATTATTGCTATTTTTATGATTATGATTATTATTATAATAATAATTATAATAATAATAATATTATAATAATAATAATAATAATAATAATAATTATTATTATTATTATTATACGTAACTATAAACGTATATGCATTGAGCATTCAAGTCAAAATAATATTTCCTAAATTCGGCCGATTCACATTTGCTAATGATCGTCGACACCATTATTGTATATGTACCGCACATAATCAAGTAATTACGAGTTCTTTGTCCTATAGGAGATAGTCGGCGAAGTAGAACGTAGCCTGAAAGCTGGCAATTAGTTGCGTCGGTGAAACATTTACAAATCCTTCTCGTGCGTGCCTCGAAGGCGAGATCGCTTAGCGTTGCTTATTAATAATTTCTAAATGATTCTATTATTTTTTTTTTCTTTATTTCTCTTCTGTTTGTTTTTTTTTTCTTTTATTTCTATTTGATAATAGTTGCCAAAAGATCTACGATAGTTCTGTGCTTATGAACTCTTTCTCTTTTCTATGTTAAAAGATATATAAGTTTGATCGATTCGAAAGATAATTGTCTTATCGAGAACGCTCTCCCTCCCTCCCTCACTCCCTCCTCCTCCTCCTCCTCTCTCTATTTATCTATCTATCCATCTCGCACCATAAACTAAACACACGATCAATAATGGTTGTTCCCTAACAACATTCACACGCGCATGATAATGGTACCAGCCCACAATTAATTTCTCTTAACTGAGAACCCGAAGGTGCGGCACGTGTAAACCTAATTTGCAGCTTCTTGTATCTTCGTTGCATTCGAGTTCCCATTAAGAATACCTACTCGAGTTGATGCAAAAATATCAATGATGAAGAGATCTTTAATGAGAAAGAAATAAAAAAGAACATACATACATACATACATATATATATATATATTTATATACATATATATATATATATGTATATGTATATGTATATGTATATGTATATGTATATGTATATGTATATGTATATGTATATGTTATGTATATGTATATGTATATGTATACACAAAAAGAAATATGTTCATTTATATTATTACCTTGAATATCATTGGCTCGCATAAGTTTTCGAGGCGTTTTTATAAAAAGCGCCCACCTTCGGCCTCTTTCAAAATAACCGACTAAAAATATTCAATGACGATGTTTATTTCACGATCGAAAACGCATACTATTTCCATGCTCTTCTAAATTAACTAAATGAACCTTTTCAAAAGGGTCGAACGAAATTTCTCTTATATATACATACACTAACGTTATATAAATATTTATAGACATATACATATATATACATATACATGTATATAGAATTGGATACCAAGAAGAGTTACAGAAAAGACAATGAAACATTGTAGTCGAGTAAGCAACGGTACTGCAATCGATCGCGAAAGTTTAATTAATTATCGACGCTCACGTGAACACGCGCTAATTGCTTTCTCGAGGTAGGCGGCTACGTGCACACGGCTAAGTCTCCAATGTAAGATTCGAAGCATCGCGGTCCGTGCGGTGATTAAAGCTTCCGGTGCAGGCGTGTTGACCCGAGGCTAAAATTAAGAATTAAATCAGCTACGCGAGCTACGCAAATGTGGTCTCCCAGCGACTACTTTCCATCGTACTTACACCCTTAGGCCGACAAATCGTTTCGATATCTCGAAGAATCGTTTTGCGAAAGGGGAAAGAAATCAGGCAAAAAAAGAAATAAGAAGAATGACGATGATATATTGTCGAATATTATCGTTATTCTTATCATATATTGAATTCGGTGATACGGAAAATTAGATATTATCAAGCTTGAAAACGACGAAATAATTTCACTGTTACTCCTGACGTTTCAATTTTCTTCTCCCATGCTTTTTATCTTCTCCTAATTTGCTTTTATCGACGCAAAAAAAGATAACTCTCTCTCTTTCTCTCTCTCTCTCTCTCTCTCTCTCTATATATATGTATATATATATATATATTCTTTTTTCTTTATAAAATTCTACCGAGCGCAAGCTCAAAACGATCAACGAAGCGTACTGTCTCGAAGCGTATCTGTCCTCGACCTGCTTAGAAGCGTTCGTTTTTGTAGCAAGTTCGTTCGTGATATATGAACGACGAGTTAAATCGGATTTTCAATCGAACGAGCACATCTCGAAAGAGTTTGACATACCGCTAAACTTCTCCATAGACAATTCCTTCCTCTCTGTATATACATATATATATGTACATATGTATATATTATATACATACATATGTTCAAAGCAATGAGTAATGTCAGTCTTCTCTTTTTTCTTTCTCTCGTTGAAAACCACGAAATAAACCGTTAACTTTCAAACTTCAATGACTCTAACGGCTTAGAACATTCCGTGTCTTTACATTTTGCTTACATGAAGAAACATGTAAATTCTTTGCAAAGGACAAGAACATACAATTCTTTCTTTCTTTAACGTTTGTATTGCCATGACTAAAAAATTATTCCGACGATAACTTCTTCGACTTGTAACATCGAATACATATGTATGCACATACATACATATATACATACATATATACATACATATATACATACACATAAACAATAATATACAAATCGAAAGAGAATTACCATTAGAAAGTTCGAAAGAATACATATTTACATAGTTTGAGCAATTGTAACGATAAAGATAGTGAGAACGTAATAACGTTGGATAGGATTCTACGTTATATGCGTTAAAGAGATAAGACTCACCTGATAATTGTCGTTCCGATTGCGAACGTGGCTGCTGCAATGACTGAAACAAGACGGAACATTGTTATCACATTTTCTTACGCATTTACACGCTACCTATCTGTATGAAAAGAATTTTTTCGCTTTTCTTTTTCTTTGTTTTTCTGATTGATATCGTACCTGATGTAATATTCATCGAATTTATTGTGGAAAATTACATATAAATGATTCGAAATCTCAGATAATTTTCGCATTCGTATTCTCGAATTACTCTTTTGTAAAATGGGAATTAGTAAACTGAGAACTAATATTTTTATATAAATTTAATGCTAAATAAACATTATCCTCTATTTCTAACAAAATCATTGCTTGAAAATAATGTTGATAAATATTTTCTGTTTTCAACACAATTAATTTTTG
>NC_140814.1:352500-440000 GCF_050613455.1 Vespa mandarinia | reverse complement strand
AGGAAGGAAGGAAGGAAGGAAGAAAGGCAAGAAGGAAAGAAGTAAGGAAGGAGGGAGGGAGTAAAATTTACCTCGTGGAGACTCGCATTCGCTGACCCAAGTAAAGCTAGAACTTCTTGAAATGGGAGGTGAAGTTTGCGTGGCTATATCCGAACAAGTAAAGGACTCCATTGGAGGACTGTTGGGACAACAGGAGCCTGAACCACTTCTGATTCTCAATAAAAGAGAGTGTAGAGAGATTGGCAACTGGAATGAATGAACAATTGATATTTTCATGAAACGAATCAATAAATTTATATTTGTTTTCTTTCTTTTTCTTTTTTCGTTACACTACTCACTGTTCTTACCGATCCTGATCTGGCATTCTGTTCCTCAACGATCCTCTTCACCTCACTATTTTCTATCCTAACATTTTCACAAACCGAATCGTTTCTATCTTCAGGCAAATCACATTCGACTGCCACGTCGTTACCCCTCGATCTCGATATTGAAAATTTCTTTAGGTCTACCGGACTGGTCTCTCTTACGTCTCTATCGGATTCAGATAGTCTCTTTGCCGATATGTCACAACGTAACGTAAAAGGGGAAACAGCACGTTTTTTCGAGGTCATACCATCCTTCGTTCGATTTTCCAAATGTAAAAGATCCTGATCGGGTAACGAGGATACTCTAACGAGTACAATGTCGTTCGAGTTTTCATGAAAAACAGGTGTTTGTCTTCTTTTAAGAAATTTCCCAAATGGTGGTTTCTTTTCTTCGGTCGGCGTCACTGGTGCCGATTTCGGTACATTATTGTCCAAAGATTTTGATCTACCAGCTATAATATGACTGTCGTTTTTGTTGAATACGTCGTCGTAATCTGGATCCATACCGATGTCTTGATCGTCCTTAGTACCTTTAAATCTTTGAAACCTTGGCTGGCAATCTCTACGGCGTTTCTGATTCGTTGGAATAACAGGAAGACTGTGTTTCCTCTGGGAATCCGTTCGTTGACGAGGCGGAAGTTTGGTTTTCGATTCTTCCACTGTGATTATTCTTGAAGAAGACGTAGACGAAGACGAATATGAAGAAGATGAGGAAGAAGAAGAAGAGGAAGAGGAAGATGATGAAGAAGATGAGGAAGAGGAGGACGGAGGTAAGACGACCGGTACATCGTCGGACACGCTTCTTAACTCTACAATTTTCTTTGGCTCACTACAAACGTCCTCCCCGGGTCGGTTTATTCTCGTTGGTAGACTAGATACGTTTCTATTATTCCATGAAGAATGACTTTTTACGTTTCTTGCTAAAAACTCGTTGCTCTGACGATCGTCATTGACCAATCGATATCTATGTTGATCGATAACGATACCGAGATTGTCCGGTAGACTGCCGCTTTTACGTCGTGAAATCTCATTTTCATTCGGCACTGAATCAGGATTTAAAAGAGAACGAACGTCGACTTCGTCGACGTAAGTCTCCCCTCTGTTACACCAATATTTATTTTTGACGTTGTTCCTGTTGATTTCGCAATAACTATTCTCGGAATTTTCGCTATCGGATAAACCGAACTCGTTCAATAATTCTTTGTACTTGATCGTTTTCGGTTCTTCCTTCTCCTTTCTCGTCGTATTTCGTCTTTCCAAATACTTTATCGATTTTTCTTTGGTTAATTCGTTTATCTCTTTCGCTATTATGCTATTGAACTCAGCGAGTATACTGTTCGACCACTCGCCAATATCATCCCCGATAATTGTCTTGTTATTGCCCCGTGGCAGAGAATTCTGTTGCTTTGGAACTCGAGTACTTCTCGCTGGCAAACATCTCGAAGCGTTCGTCGAATCCTTCGAACTCGAAGTTCCTACCTTGATGGTTGTTGTTATTTCTTGTTGCTTCGGATATTTTGGTTCCTCGATGACACGTAATGGAGTAGATGGTGCCGACTCAATGATCTCACCAATCTCTTCCTGTAACATTTTAAATACTTCTTTATTTCATTCGTATATATTACGGTATCGTCTAGAAATCACATGTTATGTAAAATCATATATATATATATATATATATATATGATTTTATATATATATATATATATATATATATATATATGAACGGTCACATGAATGGTTAAGAATATGTGCTTAAATATAAGGGAAAATAAATTCAAAATACAATGTGCACAACACTAAGCACGTATTATACGTAAAATACATAGAAGGGGGACGTCGACTTCAAACACTTTT
This sequence comes from Vespa mandarinia, assembly GCF_050613455.1. NCBI lineage: Eukaryota > Metazoa > Arthropoda > Insecta > Hymenoptera > Vespidae > Vespa > Vespa mandarinia. The sequence continues at coordinate 437,778 of NC_140814.1, read as the reverse complement.
ATTGATCTTCAAAGGAAAATATGAAGTGGAAGGGGGAGGGAAGTGGGTACAAGAATCCTCGAAGCGCGATAACCGGTAATCTTTGTCAATACAGTGCACGCAAACTCGCCGAGTTTCACCTTCTGCCTATATGAACGACAATAACAACATCAACGAATAGCAACAACGCGACAACGACGAAGACAGAACAGGAGAGAAACAACAATGGCGACGCATGCGTAGCCCACGTAGGTTCGCGTTGCAAGAAGGGAGAAATGTGGATAACGATAGAGTATTTATAACGACACATAATGAAATGGCACATGATATAGGATATTTAGCATCCAATATCTCGCTTTATTTGACGCGGACTAAATAAAATTAAATTGAAAAATAAGAAAAAAAGCAAAAACAAAAAAAAATCTAAACAGTTACACAATTTTATTCACATGAGTAATTTTTATGTTCTTTCAAATCGTTCTATTATTTTATATTTCTAATTTCATTAATACAGTTCATTTAATTCTTACTAAATGACTTACTTATTCGTAAATTTATTATAATTTTTCCTTTAATAAATTTATTTTCCTTTTATTCTTTTTCATTTTTCACTTATTTCAAAGTAACAACTCGCCAACATACAATCCCGATTTCTTTTTTGTGATTTCCAACAAATTAGATTAACATAAATCAAAATTATATCCATAATTCTTATTATGGATATAACCGAAATCGCGTAACAAATCGTTGCGTTGCGAATTTAATCTCCGTAAATAATTCAAGTTAAATTGATTTACCATACAAAGGGGCTTTAATTTTGGGAACGGAGCTTCTTCGAAAGGATCGAGGTTGATCCCTCGTATGGAAGTAATCGAACGACGATCGTATCTCATCTATTACAAGAGAAAGAGAAAGAAAAAGAGAAAAAGAAAGAAAAAGAGAAAGAAAAATAGAAAGAGAAAGAGATAGGGAAAGAGAAAGAAGAGGAGAGAAAATCAATGGGTGGCGGATTTGTTCAACGGATTGGGAAACGTCGCGAGGCAGTTGCTGTTGAGAGAGATCGTTCATGATAATAATCCGGTCGACACTTTCAACAGAGTTATATCCCACATAAGGTGCCTATTCAACGCGCCATCGTGCACGATGTAACGGCGTTGGAAGAACAATGGGGAAGCTCCACGCTTATGATCGATAGCTCGACTGGATATCATCGGGCTGAGAGAGAAATACTGGATGTTTAAGATCTCTCTCTCACTCTCTCTCTTTCTCTCTCTCTCTCTCTCTCTCTCTCTCTCTTTCTCTTTCTATCTCTTTCTCTTTCTCTCTCATTTTCTGCTTTTATCGAGTCGCTTAATCGTTCTCTCTACGCGATCTACACTGAATCATTTTCTGCCTACTCTCTGTTATTTATTTATACGAATGTAATGGACGATGCCTAGTAATAAAGACGGATTTATTTCGGCCCTTTCGAATTATCTACTCTCTCTCTCTCACTCTCTCTCTCTCTCTCTCTCTCTCTCTCTTTCTCTTTCTTACTTTCTTACTTTCTATTGAATAGATTAGAAGAAAAAGATAAAAAAGATTTGATAAGATGCATTTATATAAAGGATTTCGTGTGGATTGTTCATAAGTTATCGTTCGAATTTATTGTTCTGTAAGTTTCTTGATTGCATATGAAATTGTGAAATAATAAGAATCTCTTATTTAACAATTCTTCTTAAATCAAAATAATCTACGGTGTAATAAAAGTAGATAAAATTTTATACATGCATTTTGGAATTTTTTTACATTTATAAATACGTGATTTATTTAAATAATTATTTATATAATAAATAAATAAATAAATAAATATATATATATATATACATTTAATGTAAATAAAATTCGATTAAAAATAAGAACACATTATACGAATATAAGAAAGAATATATAATAATTATTTTCTCGACAAAAATATGTAATGACTCATGAACGATAGTATAGAAGAACCAAAAGAAGAAAAAAAATAAGACAAAGCTATTGAAAAAAGCTAAAAAATCCGATAAAATGAAAGTAAGTTCCGTAAAACGATTGCGTCTCGTTACGCAAGAATGACGATCTCGATAACTAATTTCGATCGAGAGCAGGCGTCGATTCCTGTTAATTACCGATTGATACGATTAATTAAACTACGATCTAGGAACGTTACGTCGGAATAGAACGGTCCAAGTTCATCGTTCAAATGAAATGTGATCTATCGTTCTATAGATGCAAATTACTGACTACGATAGTACTTAAATCACGCTGAATTCGAAATCTTTCTTTAGAGTTAAGCGAGTACGTGGTTAACGAGTTTCACTTGTACGATCCCGTCCAAGTCTCGCTTATAATAGTATGCTTCGTAATAACGCAATAATCGAATGAGAAATATCGATTATATATATATATATATATATATATATATATATATATATATAACTATCAATATCATTGAATATAAATCGATCATTCGTGCGATCGTTCAAGCGATTTGAAATCATCCATACTTTATTGTTTAGTAAAATCCTATTATCCGGTATCGATGGTAAGAATAATACAATGAAACAAAGTATTGTTTGTATTCAAGATTATATCGTTGATATTGTTAACGTGTTGATGATAAAGGAAGAACACGTATGTCGTCCCTTTATTTATTCCTTTCATATTAATAGAATCGATGAAATGTCGGATTTTATGTTACTACTTATAAGTACGTATATGTGGTTATATGTGTATATAACGTGCGTGGGAGAAAAAAAGGCCACCGGTTCCTACTACAAATGTTATATCGAAGTCAAAAGAGCTACCCGTTCGATCCGATCCGATCCGATCCGATCCGATCCAACCCGATCCAACCCGATCCGACTCGATCCGATCCGATCCAATTCGATTCGATTCGACTTTATTCGAATGCGTGCTCAGCGAGGACATCTTTGCGTGTGAAACAATGTTCCTCGTTAGGACGCTTTCACATGGAACCTTACATCACGCGTCAGTGACCATAACTCATGGTGATGGTGATGATGATGGCAATGGCCATGGCGATGGTGATGTGATCATTCTTGTGGTGATTGTGTTCGACTAAATTATATAGGGATTCTCTCTTAGCGAGAGAATACAAAATGACATCCTCTTCTATAATCTACGTTACTACGGCTTTTTTTTACGTCCTTTTAAAGTTTCTTTGTCTTTATACGAAAAGAGAGTCTGTTGTTCGACGTCATTCCCGAAAAAAAGGAAAAAAAAAATGTAGAAGATTATTCGGTACAAGATGAAAAAAATCACGTATTGACGTCATCCATGGACAAGAACCTTCCTTCAGTAATAAACTCGATAAATCGCGACGGAATAGATTTAAAAAAGCAACGTGCTAATTCAAGCGAATTCATAGGCAATCGAGCGTTTCTGAAATTTCTATGAACATGATATATATATAGATAGATAGACAAATAAATAGATCTATTTATCTTTTGTTAAACTTCGTCGACCTACATTTATCTCAACCTACACGTGAAATTATCCAAGTCATGTGTATAAAATGACGAAATTGAAGAATTTTAACAAAAATATGTTAGAGTTGTGATCAAATCGATCGATAGATCGATCTTGATTGTTTTTCTTTCGCTTGATACATTACTTATAGTTCTCTGATCACGTACTACGCTCGACGTACACGCGATCAATTTTAAGAGTTCCTTTTTCTTCATCGATCGAACTTTCTTTTGCACACATAACTCACATGCACTTTGTATTAAGACTTCTGATTATTTTTTTTTCTTTTCCCTTCCTTTTTTTATCATTCGACGTTATCTAATTAATATCCAAGGAACATAACGAAGAAAATCGAGGATAGGATCTACGTAAAACATTACGTGTAATTCTAATCGCAGCTTGGCAATTAGTTCAAGGTCAAACGACATCAATCGATATAATGCATTCGTTGTATCGTCTCGATGCTAGTCTCAATGTAAAAACTTATTTAATAGTACGCTAATTAAATAAAGTCCATCGTGATTAAGCTTATGATCGAGTGACAGTACGATCGTCTATGAATTTAAACGATAATTCGATCAGCGAAACATAAAGCTGCGATTTAATCGAACTCGACGTCGTTCGAGTAAAGTATGAAGTTTCGAAATGTTGTTTTCAAATACTCTATCGTTTCGATTAACGTACATTCAAAGTACAATATATTACAATTGACGATTTATTCGAATGAAAAAAATCATTAGTCATTTATTTAATAAACAATAAAATCATTCAACTTCCTTTCATTTTCGTTAAGTTAAAATTTTTTCTTAGAATCTAGAATTTTAAACGTATTTTCAAAAAATACAAAAATACACACATACACATATAAATACGAAGATAAAATAAAAAAGGAGAAAGTAAAAGACGTAAAAATACAAAATCGTTTTGTTCATGTGAATGGATAGAACGCGTTTAGATGGTTTAAGAAGAGCTCGATAAGTAATGAAATCATCAGTTACCACCGACGACGATCGTGCATTCGATGGGATCGATCAAATTAATCGTCTATAATAAGATCGCTCAAGCAGACAGATAGGCCGACCAACCGAGAGGAGAGAAAATAAAATAAGAACAAGACATACGGAAGGTACGTTTGCAAAAGGGAGGGTGTAAACGGCGTGTCTAGTGAAAGCGCGAATATGTTAAATCAAGCGAAGAATCAATAGGATAGGAATCGAGAGAGACGGTGGTTTTGCGTTGTTCTGTTCGCTTTCGAGAAACTGGAACCACGAAGGACGAGATTTATGTCGCTCGGCTCTGTGACAAGCGCGTTTGAAGTGAACCGCGGTTAAACCGATGCTCACCTTTAATTGGCCGTGAAGTGTTTCTCGAGCCCGTGGAGATCTCGATTAACGACGTGCGCAAGTTAAAGAGAGAGAGAAAGAGAGAGAGAGAAACCGGCCCACAGAACTTTCAACGATCGGATCTCTCATATAGAAAATATTAATTAAATAAAAAATAATTTTTTTTTCGAGTTTTCTTTGGGATTTACAATGATCCTTAAATGTTTAATATAACATGCTATATATATATATATATATATATATATATATATATATAAGGTATTTTCAACAAAGAAAGAGAACGTATGCAGATATCATGAAATGAAATCATACGAATCTTTCATTTCGAATTGCACGCAATTAGATTTACCAACATTAAATCATAGCTCGTGTATAAATTCGCGAGGAAAACATCACGTGTACGAACTATACAGGTTGAATCGTTTAAATAGAGATTGCATGAATATACACACACACACACACATATATATATATATATATACACATATATAAGATCAGATTGCAGAAGTATAAAGGACTTATAGAAGAGGAGCCCTATAAAAATTTATAGCATTTAAAGAGAAAAAATAAGCGGTATAAAATGTAATCCTTCTGTAGAAAAACGATTTCTTTTTCTTTTCTTTTTTTCTTTCGTCTCCATTTAAATAATCTTGTATAGGAAATAGATGGAATAATTTGAATTTTCAATTCGAAACATTAATCTAAATTCGATTCCAGTTCGTATTGATCCATTGATTTTTTCCTATATAACGTAAGATCTTTCGATCGCTCACTCTCGATCGTTTTTAATAAGCAAAGAGAAACGAAAACAGATGTAAAATAAAAAAAAAGAAAAAGATGAAGTCCAACCTCGTTTCCAATGAAATCAATGTTGCATTGTAACAATAGTTAGGCACTGATAAACGTAACACGCACTCACAATTAGTGAATCCGTATGAAAGCGTCGATCCGTTCACAGAAAGGAGGCTCGCGGCAATGCGATCTTCGACGATCGAGACGCAAGTGCGTGCCACGATCATCGCGCGTTCGTTCGAGCGTTCACGCACGGTCGCTGTTGGCTCATTCAAGGACCACTGCCTCCTCGTTGGACGACCGGTCAATCTGAATAATATGTTGGACGATCGCGATCACAGAAAAATCATGTCTCTCCTTTCGTTATTTCTATATCGTACTAAACTCCTAATAACTTGTTTATGATAACTGTTGAAATGTCGAGTGATATTAGCAGTGAAAACAAAAGAAAAAAAAAAAGAAAAAAGAAAAAGAAAAATTTGTAAACAAGGCCGTTGTTGTTGGCATTCTATGAATTTTACGTACGAGTAAGAATTTCGTTTCATTTATATAGATTAACGATTAGCTCTTTTAACGTTCATTTCAATAGCGTAAGTTTTTTCTCCAATATTATCTTCTGCGATATTTTTAGTAACTTTCATTTAATAGTTTATATCGTTTTATCGATTTTTCTAACGATTTTTTTTTATTTATAATCATTTAAAAGATCAATACACGCGCACACGCATACACGTATACGTATATTATTACTATATAAAATATTGGTATAACATTAATACAAAATTTTTATTCAATAAATTTTCTTAAATGCCTCTTTTGATTTAGTTATTAAAGAATTTTTCTTGAAAATATCAAAATGATAAAAAAGTATACTTCAACGATTTTCTAACTGGGACTCATAAATTTTATCGAACGGCGGAACAACGTCTATCGATTGATCGTACGTATATACGTGCGTACGTATGAGGAATAAAAAAATAATCGTGGGACAAGTTCGACAATCGTACGAACGCATTTCATTATAGAAATATTTGACGAGAAAACGAGTTAGCAAGAAATGGAAAGAGCGCGTACTGAAATCGGAAACGCGTGCATTTCCACTGTATACTGTGTCGATCGAGGGCTCACGCACACGGAAACGGACGTACATTTGTGGACGTACATCGAGCTTGCACGCACACGTTCACATTTCTCTAATACCGCACGTTGTCTCTCGTTATTGAGTGACTGACATGTGGATTATATCGCCACGAGCCTTCATGACCATAATGAAAAAGAAAGAGAGAGAGAGAGAGGGAGAAAGAGAGAGAGAAACGGAGGCGTATAACAGCTTCTACTTCTTTCTTCGTTCATCTCTCTCTTCCCTATTTTGGACGAGGAAAATGAAAGAGACAGAAAATGATACGCGTAACCTACAATGGGAAACAGAGGCTCCCTTGTTTTTCAAACTCGATCATTTATACCGTATGTATATCTTTTTGCGTATTTTGTGAAAAATAAACGGCAACAGTGAATTTGTTTGAATCTCTCTCTCTCTCTCTATCTATCTCTCTCTCTCTCTCTCTCTCTCTAAATTTCTCTCTTTTTTCTCTTTCTCTTTCGATCTCGTTCAACTTTAAATATACAATACATATTTCTCTCATTTTTTTTTATTAATATTGAAACGAGGTTAAATTCAACATTAACATGCACCTCGACTCACGCTCGGCTACAACGTAGAAGTAATTAATTCGAATTCAACAGGATCACGTTCGCGGATGATACGAATTGTACATAACGCATAAAAGTAATCTCGGGAGTATCGAATACGCGATTTTATCCTCGGCTGCTCCGCTTTCCACAGAACAGTGAAGGAATTAGTTAAGCACTATTATTCGTTCATTCGTTTTTTCATTCAAGTATCCGGACTAGAGAGAGAGTTCGTACGAGCGACGAGGATTATTCGTAGGTGTATAGCGTATTAACGTTTATACGTGGTGGGATCTGCTGCCGGAAGTACGAATTAGAACTCTAGGATATAAGAATCAGTCAGATCGGAATAGGAATCGACCGACGCCTTTCTACTTCAACAGATCGATAACCCGACAAATAAAACGTAACGTAACGTTTCGTAACAACTAAATTAACAGTAAGATATTGAGGAATTCGTTTAGGCATTTATTATATACGTACATATATCGCTAATCTCGGATTAATAGCGAGTATTTATATGAGAAAGTATTTTTTCTTTTTCCATTTCTTTAACAAAAAAAAAAAAAGAGAAAAGAAAAAAGATCGAAAGCGTTGACCCATTAAGATTTAAACGGTTTCAAACCGATTTCAAGAAAAATGATGCCAGCGTAAAATCGTCGGAGATTAGCAAGAATACATCGAGCACCTTGTCACGAATCCAATTATTGGACAATGAAAATTCTCTCGATATCCCAGTGAAAGTATTAGAACGCGACTCGTTATCGCTGAAAGTTTCGGCCGTGTGATCGTCTAGAGACCGTGAATGTATGTAGTACACATATATAAGTGCATATTTACATATATATTTATATATATACTTTTGCTATATACTTTTGCTATGTATATATATATATATATATATATATATATATATATATGCAGAAAAGTCTATACTGTCCATCTATCTTTCTTATTTTTCAAAATTAAAAGCAAGAGAGAATGATAATGAATGGCGATTTTTTTGATGCGTCACGATCAGTCTCGTGTTTTTCACTTTCGAACAGATCTACATGTTTATATCGAAAGATCGCGAAAGAGGTCGAAAATGATTGAAAGGAAGAAGAGTAATATAATAACATCACTTTCATTTCTTATTTGAAATATCGAAACCGTTAGATCCGTTAAAACACATTAGACTACTAATGATCGACCGCACGCAAAGCGCGTAATTTCTTTTCTTTATTTTTTTTCTTTTTTAATTTCACTTCTCAAAGGAGATCTCCTTACCGATAAAGACGATAAAATAAGTTCATAAGAATTCCCAGGACTCGATTGATCTCAATAATTCTACTTAGCAATATAACAACTTATATACTTACGTATATACGTACGAAGAATCGTTTACGTGAGTGCGTGCGTGGGAGCGGAAACGCAACACTGGTTCGCCCACTTGCATAAGAAAAAAATTTACCTTATGCCATGTGAATTATCATTAACCGATCGGCCGTGGCAGCAATGAACGAACATGAGAAAAGTTAAAGTTAAGTACCTACTCGTTAGACTCGTGCCGATCGCGGTGTTACCGATTAGAGACCGATTTCACGGATCGTTGTAATTGATAAGGCAATTCGATGACCGATGAGAGTATTAGAAGCCGAGTCACGATGTAATATCTTAAATGCACTGATCATCCGCGATAATGTTTCTAACCGCTACTTGCAAACTCGGTGTAAAATCGAATTTATCTTATACAGTACGTTGTTATTGTTGTTTTTGTTCTTTTTGTATTTTAAATACTATTTTACTATTAATTTTATATAACATTTCGATTCGTATATTGTAAGAAAAAAGAAGAAATAAATAATTGCTTAAGAAAGTAATCTCGTCTCTACATTTCTTTTTTCTTTTCTTTTTCTTTTTTTTTTCTTTTTTTTTAAGAACAAAGAAAATCAATAAACAGAATAATTGTTAGGTGAAAAAGATAGAAGAAAACTGGTCATCTAGGCACGCGTTAGATCAGAGGTGGTGAATCGTACGCGGTGAAAGTAACGTTGGATCATTGTAATTAACTTCTCGCTTGTAATAATCGTGAAAGGACGAGTCTACGTAATTTCAAGAAAGAGAACAAAAAGTCACTGTACCTAAGATGGAATCGATAAGAAACGTTTTCTATTTTCTTCTTATTTTTTTTTTCACTTTCCTTCATTTTTTTTCCATACATAACGTAAAGAAATAACGTAAAATTGTTTTGTAAGGATTGATATGATTTTTTTGTCTTTTGTAACAGCAAAATAAATTCGTACATAGAAGAACATAATAATAAAAGCTAACAAAATTTTATTTAATATGAACTATAATGCGTATGTAAATTTCGTGAAAAATTTGTAAAATATTCTCATAAAAAGTATTTTGCTATTTTTTCTTTTTTTTTTTTTTTTATATATATATGATACACAGAAAGACATGGACACGTCCTTTTCGACGAGTCCTGACGACATAATAACGAGCGACAAGTCCGACACGCGCTTACCAAGTACGGGCGAAAACGAGTTAAGAGCTTCGAGAAACGAAGGAGGAAAATAGCTTTTAAACGAACGCTCGCTCCTTCTTTCCACGGATGTTCGCCTTTTGTAGAATAAACCAGACTTCGCGACCTTGATTCGATGCGATATCGATACGCGTTAACCCCGTGCCACGAATAGTTTCGCGTACGTTCTCGCGTAGAAAAAGAAAAAGATAAGAAAAGAAAAGAAAAAGAAAAAATGAATCTCGGATCCTCGACGATTATGTCTCAATTGTATCGAATCTAAGCGTCATTAAAGATTTTTAATATCTTTTGATAGTTAACAAAATAGGGGAATCATTTATATTTTTTTACAATCGATAATAATCGATAGATAATTTTTCTTATAGAATCACGTAGATAACATTCCTATCTTTCTAACTACCTTTATCGGTCATCTAACAAACAAATATTTGATTATTAACTATAAATATAGGAATAGTACAAATAAGAAACGGTCTGGAAGATTAAAAAAAGGAAAGAAACAGAAAATAAAAAGAGAAAGAAAAAAAGAAATATGATAAATCGTACGATTAAATCTCGTTTATTTCTCGAGATTCATGTTATCCTGATAAAATCTATGAAGGATCGAGCATCGCTCACGTTTATTGGCATTGTCGCGAGGCCGACATTGGTACGAGCGTCTTCTTTTTTAAGACGATAAGGACCGCGAAATATCGCTAGTTTATCTCGATGCAGCATTCTCGGACACGTAAATTCAGTTTTCAGAGAGCGAGTACAGCGATCAAGAGACACACAGAGAAAGAGAAAGAAGGAGAGAGAGAGAGGGAGAGAGAGAGAACTCTTCGCCATCGGTTCTCTCGGCCGATAATGTTTATTTATGAGGCGGTTCGCGGGAGCATTGAAGTCGCCAAGGATCGTGACCGTATCGTTTCGACATTTTCTGCAAATGCACGGAACGCTCTCTCGGCCTCGCGCGAATTTACAATTTTCCTTCTTTTCTTTTTCGGTGCAATTATTACGTCACCGTGGTTCGATATTCGAGAGAAATTATCGAAGGATCAAGATGCCTAATTTCTTAGCAAACGAAAAATCCATCTATATAGAATTCGATATAGAATTCGATTCATTTTTTCATTCTTTTTCTCTCTCATTATAAGTATAATACTTCTCTGGAGAATACGAAGAAGCTCGAAGAATCCTATAGCAAAGACCCCCGTTCGAAGAAACAATACACCAAGGGACGATAAATAAAGCTCGGCAATAGCAGTGGACAAGGAGAAGAAAGGCGAATAATGGCCATATTCCATTGGCCCTCATGCTGAGCCCATCTTCTTTTTTTCATCTTTCTCTATTTCTTTCTCTCTACCACTCTCCTTTCTCTCTCTCTCGTTCTTCCTCTCGATTCCGCGAGTATAACTCGAGTCACGGTGCTAAATTTCGAGAGAGTTCGGGGCCTGAGCATGCGATTCAAACTCGAGATACTATCGGTGTAGACGCGTCCACAGAATCGCAGCAAGGAGGATACGAATTTTATTGCCATTTTTATGTCCACGAAAAAGGAACGAGCTTATTTCTCTCCACCTCAAAAATTCCAGAACCCTTCGTGGGTGGGTTTTTTGTTGTTGTTGTTGTTGCTTCTGTTCTTTTTTCTCTCTCGAATAACGCTTAGATGATCAGAGATAATCCATTATTATCTTCTGATTTCTTATTATTTCCAGTTGATAGTACCTCGACTGTAAGAATGAAACACGTATTGTACGTACGTCGAGAGCAAGGTGCAAAAATGAAAGACGGATTGCGTGAACTGCATCGAAAGTTTCTCTCTCTCTCTCTCTCTCTCTCTCTCTCTCTCTCTCTTCTAAGTTATTCTCCTCATCCTACTCTTTACTCCCGATTCTCACGTACACGGATGTACGTGACCGACGAAACTCTTTCCTCTCGACAGACGATGTCGGAAAACTTATATCGAAAGCGATCGACGCCCTTCGCGAATAAAACGTTGCACGTTACTAAGACGGTACGGTACGTGTCGACCGATAGTTATATTGCGTATCGTGTCACCTAGACGACAACAGCAACAACAATAATAACAACGACGACGAAAAACATTTCCGCGAACTCGTAACTCGATAAATTTTTCATTCATTTTTCTTGTCCTCTTTGGAATTTAACGACGAACGAACGAGAGGTACACAAGGCTCTCGGCTCGTATAAAGAGTCAAAGCTGCCAAGGAGACAGGAGCGACGACAGCAAAGAGAGACGCAAGTTTCATAACATAGCAACGGACCTGAGAGAGCTCAGGAGGCTCACCATAAGTTCATTGGGAATTCTATTGACGATGGTAGCGCCGCTGCTTGTCCTAATACGGCAACTTGTCGTTTCTCGGCTTCTGGCAAGAAACGTACCGAGACAGACTAAAGTAGGAGAGAGAGAGAGAGAGAGAGAGAGAGAGAGAGAGAGAGAGAGAGAGAAAGAGAGAGAGAGAGAAAGAGAGAGAGAGAGAGAGAGAGAGAGAGAGAAAGAGAGAGAGAGAGAGAGAGATTACGATTCTTAAACAAGATTTTTCGAGGAGAACGAGAAGACAATAAAGAAAATGATTTCAATTATGATAATCATAAAAATGATTACATCCTACATACGTCATGCTCGTATCTAATTGAAAACTTTTATAAGGAATTAACTTTCAAGGTATTGTTAAATTTCTTTTTCAAAAATACAATAAAATTTTTTTTATTGATCGTAATCTTTCATTCATTAACACACGTACCAGGTAGAAAATAATTGATATAATCGTATCGAAGAAAAATAAAACGGCTTGCTTGCATATCACAATATGAATCGAGACTTAATGAGAGAGAACGGTAGCCCGTTTCAACCTTCGCGGTATCCGAGAGCAAAAAGCTCCAACGGTCAATGCATTTCACGTCCGTCGTTCTATGTTGGACTGGAAAGTGAGAGTGATCGACGAAGGGAAAAAGAGTTCGTATCGAATCGGGAACGCGTAAATCACCGCTTCGACCTGTCGACATATGTAAAACGATCTTTCTTATATATCTCTTCAACTAAGATCCATCAATATGAAATATATTCGGGAAAGAAACATTTTCAAATCTTAAAATGTTACGTTGCTGAAGTAATTGACGTTGATAAAAACAAAAAAAAAGAAAATAAAAAAAATTGTTATGAATATTTACTCGGTAAGGTTCACTAATTATTATATTTTAAATATTAGTGTCAAAAAAAAGGAAGAAAGAAAGAATTGTATCGAATCGATATAGCATTTATTTCTATCTCTCTTTATCTCTCTTTCTCCCTCTCTCTCTCTTTCCCTCTCCCTCTCTCTCCGTTTTTCTCTCTTTCCCTCCCTCTTTTCGATCATCGAGATCGTGCTAGGTAGATCTCAACGTGATCGACGAAAGCTTTTCTAAGTGACGAAGGCGGCTGTCTCGCCATCTGTTGGAACACATTCGAGAATGGTTCTCTCCGTCGATCTGGTTGTTACTCACTTAGAAATACGAAATGATATATGTATGAAAAAAAAGTAATCGTGCACTGAAAATAGAATGTACTAAATAATAAAACGTTGCCGTTAATAAATATAAATCGATATTCGAGATATATGTTTACGAAGTAGAAAACAAATAAAGATAAGAAAAAGAAATGCGCGGAAAGAAAAACGCACAAAAGCATGGTAGCCGAAATAAAAGAAAAATAAATAATTAAATAAAAATAGAGAAAAATCTTTCAAAGGTACCGTAAGAAGAACATGAGAGAATTCCGGATGGCGATCCAGATTCAGAATTATCTTATCGTCGGGTCACGAACGTGCACGACACTGGGGTCTTCTTCGTTGTTGAGGCATTTTGAGAACACGAAAGAAAAAAAGAAAAAGAAAAAAGAGAGAGAAAGAGAATGTCAAAATATCCGGTGTATTTATCTCTTAACTGTATATATATATACGATACAATTTTTAGTAAGACGAAAGAGAATATGGCGCCAAAATTATTGCGTAACGGGAATGTTGCAAAGAAAATAATAAAAAAGAAAAAAAGAAAAAGAGGAAAAAATATAATAATAACAATTGTAACGTGAGTGTATTGCGTTTAACGAGCCAATCAAAAGAAGTTGTACAAAGAAATAGAGAAAGAAAGATCGAAAACAGGAGATGAAAAAAGAAAGAAAGAACCGAGAAAAAGAGAAAGATGAAAACAAAAGAAAAAAACAACAACAATAAAAACAATAACACTGAAAAAAAGGATTCAGGATCGCTGCGGGAGGATCTCATCCTGTGGAGGATCACGACAAGATTACATTGCAGGATCCACCGTGAAAGGATCATATTGCCTTCCTTTCTGCGCAGCACCCGCGGCTGCTGACCCTTCGCCTGCGCCGCCGTCTTTCGTTTCCTTGCTTCCACAAAACGGTAACGAGTTATAAAATGGAACAAGATCACAGGCGGCCAAGATGGGATCTCTTGAATGGCTTAAGTACTCAATTTCTTACCTTCTGTACATCTACACCAAACCGCGAATCTTTTTCTCTTTCCGAGCTTTTTCAAATTAAAAGAGGAATTAATAATTCTCGTAAGGTTGCTTAAAAAAAAGAAACAGAAAAAGAACTCTCAATTATTATTCAATATTTCGAGTTACTTAAAAAAAAAGAAAAAAAACAATTAATCACCTTTTTAATTTTCTAGATCATATCTTAGAAAATTTACCTTTTCATAAATACAAATGATTCCTTTGTAATTCTTCGTTAAATACATCGAAGTTACTTGAAAGTACTCGAGTTAAATGAACGATCAAGTTAATATTTAACTACGAAATCAGAAACAACGAGGATGAAGGCAAATAAAAAGAATTAAAAAAAAACGAATAAACATTGTCGGTGAGAGCCTCTCATCGTTTATCGTTCACGCTCTCCACGATGTCCATTGAACCCGATGGTTCACAGTAGACTCTTATTAGATCATCGTCGTCTAATAGGATCGAACGATAGGAATGATTTGTGAGGATGGCCGTGATTTAAATAAGAAATCGGTGACAACATGTCGTGTATATATGCTTGTACGAGTGCTTGTGCGCGCGCTCACGCTTTGGCTGGTCGATGACCCTCCTCATCCAACAGACCAATGGTGAACACACATAGTGCGTCGAACGCAATAGAGGAAGAGTCGCGTAACGCATCTCTTGGGGCGAGGAACGGGTGAAGAGGGAGGGAGGAGACACGATCTATACGGTAGTTTCGGATCGAAGAGCGAGATATTGAATCGGTCACCGAGCGCGAAATTCGAATTTCGTATTTTCTAGCCAGAAAGCGAACAAACGTTATTGAACATTGAACGAAGAAAAATAAATAATACATATTTACATACGTAGTGTATATCAATTTAATAGACGCGATCGTCACAACTATCTTATTGCGAATTATTTTATAAACCTAATCAATTTTATGATAAAACAATTAACAGTTACATAAGATATGAAGATAAGGTCTCGGAGGTTTGATAGTTGGGAGTTGGTATGTGAGGAATAAAAAGAAAAATGTTTTTTGCGTTGATGTAATAAATTACTTATGATAATAATAGTCCCCGAAAGAAAATCATTATGAAAAACTAAAGTTATATATGCAAAGGTTTCACGAGACGATCTTTTCATCTTTTCTCTCATCGTCTCTTATGCGGGTAGTTATTGCTGATGATTAACAGCTTGCCTGGTTAATAAACGACACATTTATAATAATTAAAGAAGGAGAGAGAGAGAGAGAAAGAGAGAGATTTTGATGAAAGGAAGATCGTTAACGTCGTTAACGAGTATGACAGGCTTGAGAAAAATCAACTAAATGAAGAGTTTTCGAAACGCATACATTCGTTTTCACCTATTACAAACAAGGAAACTAAAGTTTACACGAGAATGAGAAAGCGCCCGTTCAAAGTGTTTACGATGATGGAAAACGAATTTCTTCTCTCGTAGAACTACGACACGATGACTCTTCTCCCGATCGATTACATCAGAGAAATGAAGAAGAGTATATAAGAAGAAGGATAGGAACGATTAAACAGGTTTTACGATCATTTTTCCAATGGAGAGTGATTCATCGATACTTTGGAGAACGACCGAGAGAAGAATTTCTAGCGGTAAAGGGGAAACGAAGGCAGTAGGTTTTACTCCAATTTAAGAGAAAAGAGAAGGAGAAGAGAGAATCTCTCTCTCTCTCTCTTCTTCCTCATCCTCCTCCTACTACTACTTCTTCTTCTCTTCTTCTTCGTTCGAGAAGAACATGGCTAGCATAAATCTTTCGCTGTCGCCGTGGACGTTCTTGTCGACGTTGGAAGGCACCTTTTTCTCTCTCGCTCTTTCTTTCTTTCTTTCTCTCTCTTTTTCTCTCTCTTTCTCTTTCTCTTTCTCTCTCTCTCTCTCTCTCTCACATACACACTCGTTTCACACCACGAGCGACCCAATTTCGCTTGGAATCGGTCGGAAGCACGCAAAGAAGCCGCGAGATGCTTAACGCGGCTGTATTAAAAGGCTCCTTCCGCGTGGTCTCGTTGTATCTGAACCATACATGGTATTCCACCTCCTCGTTCCTCCTCATCTCCTCCGTTCAATGTTTCTACGTAGAGGAGACCGCAGGAACGATGAAACGCATCTCTACTCCGGCTAACCGGGACAAGAGTGCCCTGAAGGCTCGCCGGAACAAGAGCTACCGGTGAAATTACGTCGACGTTTTTTTGTTTCTTTTTTTCTCTTTCTTTTTCTTTTTCTTCTTTTCTTTTCTTCTTTCTTTTTTTTACGATCGTTGCATCTCCTTACCCTTTCGTCAATTCAACGAGGACAACCCTCGGATACTTGGAACTTACCTATAATGTATACCTGTATTATATTTCTTTTTCTTTTTATTTTCTTGATCTTTTTATTTTTTATGTTTATCACGTACTTGTTGTGTGATACATTCGTATCGAATATACACACTGTATTTTACATAATTCGCAGGTGTAGTATATATACCTCTACGTATATTACCGACGTTATATTTTCTAGATAACTATGTAAATTATATAATATGCATGTATGGATAATATATTGCATAGATATATGTACATATAATATTTTACATACGATATACGTACGTATACGTTTGTCCTATTTATTATGAATCATGTAGCAACATTGATTATTTTCGAAAAATGTCAAATTACAAAATAAGAATGAAAACTCTAGTGATCGGTTTGGTAGTAGAACGTAAGCGGCAAAGTTAATTACTATCTAATTGCGCGCATTACTGAATCCAACGACGAAGAGGCCGTTAAAGGCGGGCGGCGACGACGCCCGGTATAAATGAGCTCTGACGGGATATAAATTCAGGGTTAAATACTGCATGCAAAACGCAGTAAAGCTCCGCTTTACGAGCATCCCGACAAGATCTCTCGCGTACCTACAGAGAGCTACGAGGCCTCTGAGTGTAGTCTCTTTCTCTTTCTCTTTCTCTTTCTCTTTCTCTTTCTCTCTCTCTCTCTCTCTCTCTCTCTGTCTTTTTTCTTTTGAATATATCAGCTTCGTTTCTTTTGTATTTTCCTTTTTCAAAGTTAATGGTCAACGTTGGCAAAAAATCAAAATTATTCAACGATTTAAGGGAAATTGATTCGTTTCAAATTAACTTTAATCTAAATAATATATTTAATTAATTTTTATTATGTTAAAATGTGTATATATATATATATATATATATATATATAAGATATATATATATATAAGATATATATATATATCTTAATATATATATATCTTAATATTTATTCTTATATTTGTTTAAATTTATTTAATTACGTCGAAAATGTTAAAAAAAATTAAAAATTAATATTTGTGAAATATTGATTAATTTGATTAACGGTTAAAATGATAGTAACTCGTTCGTTGTATCGTGTTTAACGATAAAGAATCGTTAGACGTCTTGAGCTATTGCACGGAATTAGCGCCTAATCTTTCCTGCCTTTGAAATCGTGAATCAAGAGGCGTTAGAGTTCATAAATCTTACGTAATGGTGGATAAAGATGTTGAGGGAGTCCGACATATTATCCCACGCGACGAACGTTTCTATTCGCGAGCCGTGCAAAACGTTAGAGTAAAGTAACTTTGATTCGAACCTTTCGGAATTGATTGAACGAACAGAGAAGTTTATGTTCGATGGTTTCAACAGGATTCATCGCTGTTAACGTGGATTGATTTCTCTGGAAACTCATTGACCTTTTCACCCTTGATTCTTATCGACGTTTTAAAGAGAGAGAGAGAGAGAGAGAGAGTGAGAGAGAGAGAGAGAGAAAGAGAGAGAGAGAGAGAGAGAAAAATAGAGAGAAAGAAAGAGAGAGAGAGAGAAAGAGAGAGAGAGAGAGAGAGAGAGAGAGAGAGAGAGAGAGAGAGAGAGAGTTGCTTAAACAAATTAATCTCAACTGATCCTTTCTCATTACTTCGTTTCTCCCTTCCACTCTCTCTTTCCTTCTTTCCTTTATATACAATCATTATAAGTATAAGAAGCAAATATGCTAGGAGCGTGAAATAACAAGATCCGTGTAAAAATTTAATCCCATCAAATGAAGTTAAGTCGATTTTAAGCAGCTTTTCAATCCTCCAATAATCCCTGCAGCTCGTGCATGTTAGTTCTTAGAGTCCGACGAGTCTTATGTAATCGACATAAATTTGGATTACGTTTGTACAATGAAGCCGTTCAAAGAACATACTACAAAGAAAAACAAAGAACGTATTACTATCATCCTATTTCCCTTTAATTCCCTTATAATCGTTAACGAATATTAATTTAAAAAAGAAGATGAATAACAAAAGAAAGAATGGACAAAAATTGAATGGAAATTATTTTGGCGTATAATATTCGACCTTTCGAGTCACGTCGTACACATCGTTGCACGTTCGACGAGTTTTTATCGACTCGTCTATTTTGGAGTATGACGAAGACCTCGCAAACTATATCTCGGTACAAAGGTTCGAGAAGCGAATCTCCGTCGCGTTGCAAATAAAATCTTTTTTCTTTCCTCTTTTCAAAAAAAAAAAAGCCAAAGAGAAAGAGAGAGGGGAAACTAAAAAAAGAAAGATAAAATGTAATCGTACAGTAAAGTAAATACAAAGGATAATCACTATACCGTGTTCTAACTCTATCATACGAAATGATTTCGATTACGAACAAGTACTCGTAATAATTCTCGTTAGAGAGAGAGAGAGCGAGAGAGAGAGAGAGCGAGAGAGAGAAAGAGAGAGAGGAGAGTAAGTTGCTAAGCGTAGAATTCTATACTCGGCAACGTGGTCTGTATGTAATACGTAAGTGCATACGTGATTAGGTTCATACGTGGTACACGTAGCACAGTTCCTTCAGAATCGGCATCGGTATGAGCGAGATGGTAATTGCATAACGAACGGCAACGAACGAAATGAGCTCCACGCGATATCCATAGCTTCCCGCAGGCCTGCATAATGAGCTAACGTCCTTGAAAAGTGATTACGACTGGCCGATTATCGGAGCGTGCGGATGGAAACCTCTCGACGGTCATCTTCTCTCACCTCACAGTTCAAATTCTTTCTTTTAATTCTTATACCATTCGTATATATGTACATAACAGAGAGCTAGTAGAGAGAGAGAGAGAGAGAGAGAGAAAGAAAGAGAGAGAGAGAGAGAGAGAGAGAAAATGATACGAAGAATTCAAACCGGACTATAATGAATTCTAGTGATTAAGTGCTTGCTGATTAATCGAATCGATCTTGTAATTAGAAAAGAAAAAACCATAACACTCGTTTACCACTCGAGCTATAATTAATACCTATAGCTATATCCTTCTAAGCAAGAATCTGATCAAGTAAAACAAATAATAAGCAGAAGATAAACATGATAGAAGAAATAAAATGAAAAACGATACGAAGAAAGAAACAATCAGCTTGCCTAGGTCTAATTACAGAGTTAACCGATCAAACCTGCCAACGTCTATCCTATTTATTCGTTAGTTCTTCCTCTTATAGAGGAAGAGATACCAAACCCTCTTTTAATACTTGATACGACGAAGCACGCGCGGCCTTTACGCGAAATTCTACGTACGAAGAAGCACGCGCACCGTGATTTCACCTTTGCTCGTTACGTGCCAAGGTTAGCCTTGTCTTCGCGCCAGTACTACTACTATTACTACTATCGCTACTACCACTACTATCGTCATTACCATCACCACCAACACTATCACCACCACTAGCATCACCACTACCATCGTCTTCCTTCTTCACTATCTGCGTGCCAATGCTTCTCTCGTACGCGACCTTCTTTGAAAAATAAGCAACATGAGAATTGAAAATCGAAACGCATTCGAAGATACCGATCTTTTCGTAGAAAACAGACTTTTTTATCGTTTTCGGATATTTTCACGTCAAGTCGATTTCAAGTCATCTTAATTATACTCTGTCTTTTCCTTTTTCTTAAATAAATTTTACTTATCTTTTACGATTTTTATTTCGCTATCGCGCAATAATTCGATTAATAATTTCTCTTCTAATGCTCTTTTAAAAACGCGTAATCGTATAAATTTACGTTTATTTATTTATTATAAGATTATACTGGTTGTTAACGCTGCCATATATATAGTATTTAATTTATATTTTTATTTATAATGGATAGTTAATTATATTTTTAATAATAATGCGTTGAATTAATGGGAAGAGTATTAACAAGTTAAAAAAGATTCTTCGTAATCGCGGACTAAGATAGTTGCGATTCCGAACGGATTCGGTGGTACACCACGATCGTGACCAATTATTTATGGCATAACGGGTTCGCAGGTATCCGGCCGATCGAGATCAGCGATCGCTCTAGTTCGTCTTGGACGCTACTACCTTTCGAATCTCGAGAGTTCGAGCTTTCCCAAGGATTTCTTGAAAGAAAAGTTTATTACTTACTTAGAAATATCTTCTTTCGATCTATTCGAACAAACGAATCCATTCACGAAGAAGAAGAAAAAAAAAGAAATTTGGAATTTTCAACAGAGCCATTATTTTCTTCTCTTTTAGCATGAACAAAGAATAAAGCATAAAGAAAGAAAAATAATAATAAAGAAAAGAGAAAAATATGTAAAAAATTCGCTTACGTGAGAAAAAAAAAACAGAGAATAATCTTTATTTCTTTATCGTAAATATAACTATGTAAGAACATCTAATCGTCGCGTGCCTTTCCTCCCAGCTGCTTTCAAAGCACACGTGATTACGAGCATGTTTCACCGAACTAACGGTTCCAAACAACGTCTTCTCAGCGTGACCATAGCAAGCAGATTAAGAGGAAACTCAACGAGTTAATAACGACATTAGTAGTAGCATGTCCCTCAACCAACTAGAAATTCTCTATTTTATTATCGAAAATCTGCTTCCGTCTCCCAAGAGTCTCTCTCTCTCTCTCTCTCTCTCTCTCTCATATTTTCAGTTCGCCTGCACTATCAAATAGAGTTCCCGTAAACCTTCCCATTCCTCTCGGACACGTCATCGAGATTCTATTTTGTCCTACGCACACTCTAACAGTCATGAAAACTAACGCAACGTTACAACAAACTCGATCATCGATCTTTGACAAGTATTTACAATGGTTACGAATAACAAACACGCAGGTGCGTTTATACCTTGCATGTATAGCTTGAAAACGTAACGTTAGCGTGCGCATACGAGCTTAGTATTCGATCGATAGATCGATAGATCGATCGAATGGCCGTTATATACCTGCTAGCCAGGTATCCAATCGGTCAATTTGCGGCACGATTAGCGCGTTACTGTGTTACGAAACCAGTGGAAGCTGCATTCAAAGAGAAAGAGAGAAAGACAGAAGGAGAGAAGGAGAGAGAAAGAGTGAGAAAGCTCGCATCGATCTCCTCTCTCCTTTCTCAATGTGCCTACAGACATAACTCATCGTCGACCCCAACGTAATCACAGGGTGGGTACGGCCATTAGAATTATCGATAAGTATCGATACTCCTCACCGTGCACGACACAACTTCACTGTACCTTCTTACAATCGATGAAAAAACTAAAATAAATAAATTATAAAAAAAAAAAATAAATAAAAAAAGTAATCTACCGATGCAGATAGAAAAGCCGGGCGAGCCGGAGGAGAACAGCACGGCGTAACGCGTAAAGACAAGCAGGATGAAATATATTGCATCGTGATTATTAAGCGATATAGGTACGCCGCTTAGGGCGTCTCAACTCTACTCGTGTCGGCATAATAATTCATTAAATAAGGATCGATTATAAGAGCCGAGGACATTTCGATGGGAGAGACAATGTAACGACGCTTGAGCTATGACTTCCACCGCTCTTTACTTCGTACTCTTTTCAACCTATAAATTATGATACCGATCGAAACGATCCGACTGTGTAATTTACACGTATACGAACTCGTATTTATTCGTCGGAGAATTTTACCTTTTCGGCGAGAGTAACATGGTCGTATCGATTAATCGACCATTACTGTTAACTTTTTATTCTACGATGACGAAAAAGAAACAAAAAAAGGAAAATATAAAAAAGTGAAAAGGAAAGTTGAAACGTTAAGAAAAAATCGTGGGAACTTTATTTATCGAATCATGTGAAATTTCTATAAAATATTGTATTAAAAATAAGATGGTTAACACGTAAACAATTTAATTTCGATGATTGTTTATTCGTGATCTTTGATTTTCTCGTGATGGTAGTGGCTCGTTAATTTTCGAGAATGATTACTTACGGGCACTTTGCGAGGCGATAAACGATTCGAGAAACTCGCGAACTCGCGCGCGAGAAAGGCATTTAACGCATTCTTAGATTTTAATCGAGATAGAAAAGACAATGGAATTAGGAGGGATAGTAAGTAGTAGGTTGAATATACTTTTCTAAGCGTCTATGCGAACAGATCGATAATAGAACGCCAATTAGAAGTCGTTCATGCGGACGAAAACGATCTGGCTAGCCAGATGCCCGATTCGAGAGTAATTATCGTTCGCTATGTCAGAAATACTCTATGCTCGGCGATAACTCGGGCTAAGCGGGCCCGTATATTGCGACACTTTATCGGTGCATAACGTACCAATGACTCAGCTGACGCGTACCGTCGACAGTAACCAAAAAGAAACGGATTAGAGCCTCCTAGAGACGTGTTCCTTCCGATATTCTCAAGAGAAAAATTTGTCGATTTATACTATACTCAGTATAAATCTTTAATTTTTTTTTCCTTCCTTTCCTTTTCCTTTTTTCTCTTTTTTTTTCTTCCTTTTTTATTTAAACAAAGCAGACCGTACAGACACGAGATTACGCAACAAAATTTATGATATAATAAAACAAGATAAATTAATAATAAAACTTATATTCTAATAAAATTAAGTCAAGAATAGGTCAGAACAATTTCATTTTACGGATCCAGAATGCACAATGTATCTGATCTCTAAACATCGAGATAAACTAATCGAAGTAAGTTGAACCAGACTCGATTATTTATCTCCGTTCAATTAAATGAAGTAGAGCTCGTCATAATGTACTCGCTAACTCTAGGATACGAAAAAGAATAGAAAGAGAAAGAAAAAGAGAAAGAATAAGAGAGAGAAGAAGAGAGAAAGAAAAAGACAGAAAAAGAGAGAAAGAGAAAGAAAGAAAGAAAGAAAGAGAGAAAGAGAGAGAGAGAGAAAGAGAGAGAGAGAGGGAAAGAGAGTTTTACAAGTATAAGAAACAGAGAAGAAACGTTTAGCTTACATAATCTCGAGAGTAACCCATATAATTATTTGCAAATGCCGCACGCTACGGAGATAGACTGGCATAAATTTTCGCCTAGCGTTAAGCGTGTCCGCAAGCCATAATCCGATCACATCGCCGTAGCTGGTTACCCTAGAGGAAGGCAAGAGTGATAGAGTGATTCCACATTCACTGTTCTGTCCTCCGTTTTATCCTTACTCTCCTCTCTCTCCCTCCCTCCCTCTCTTTCCCTCTCTCTTTCTCTCTCTCTCTCTCTCTCTCTTCGTTCTCTACACATACGTCTCATTTCCTCTACCACTATCACTAAAGCAACAACGACAACGACAACGACGACGACGACGACGACGACGACGACGACGACGACGACGACGAGGACGAAGAAGTGGAGGCGCGACCGTGCCGAGAAGTTATTTATCGCGGAACAAGGAAGGAAAGTTACGGACGAGAAGTTACGAGGATGCCCGGAGACATTCCCTACTCTGAAAGACCGCTCGCGTTTAATGAGAAATGCCAGCTGCTATAAGAGATCCCTTTGGTTGATTCAACAACCAACGTGTACGTATGATCTGTTATTCTCAAAATGTGTTTATCCGAAATTTTTTTTCAAGTTTCACGACAAAATTTCCACAACTCCCGTAAAAACGTTCATATTTCTAGATTAATCACTTATATATATTTCTTTCTCTTTTCTCTTTTTTCTTTCGTTTTTTTTTTTTTTTGAAGGAAAATTTTATTCACTAAAAGAAAAAGAATAAGAAAACAACGAAATCTTTAACGAATTTCAACAAATCACTCAAAGACGATTGAAGATGTCATAGATCTAATATATCACAAAAAATTTAATATGATATGAGTTTCGAGAGACTTAAGTATTACGCTCTTGTAAGTGGATAGAATCATCCAGGTAGCAGATTTTCGCGACAGCTAGGTCGAGGCTCGATCACGTCGTTCTCACCGTGTTACGATCCGATCAACGCCGTTATAAAGGCAGCGACGTGACCTCGCCTATCGGATACTTAAGTAACGATAAACGTGCTGACTTTGATCGTGCTGGAACTAAAGGTACTCTCAACTAAGCGCAAACGCGATCCAGCACGATCCATGATTTATATCTATCGAAAGACTACACAAGAATAGAAGAAGGTAGTAGGTAGCGAAGATAGCAAAATTAAACGAGAATGAGAAAGAGAAAAAGAAAGAAATATATTTCGAAAAAGATTTGTTTGAAAACGAATACGATCAATCATGAAGTAAGAGAAAGAAAGAGATAATAAAAGTTAAATTTCCCTCTCTCTCTCTCTCTTTCTCTCTCTCTCTCTCTCTCTCTCTCTCTCTCTCTCATTCTCTCCGATGCGAGAAAAGCAAGACACGAGTGATTTACTTTTTACGTTTATCGCCAAGTCGTACTGAGTGTCGTCCGGTTATCAGGAGACTCGGTCGTGTTTCTCTCTCCGTGTACGAGGCCTATCGTACGAACTCCTCGAGAAATGGTGGACGACGCTTTGCTCCTGTCCCTCTCGTCTCGGCTCTTCCATGAATTCGCGAAACACATGGACGTCGTTACTCAGCAAGGAAGCCGATAAAACCTTCGTAGCTGATAATACGTACAGGTAGTCTCGCGGCACTGCAATCGCACTCTTTTTCTCTCTTTCTCTCTCTCTTTCTCCCTTTCTCTCTCTCTTTTTCTCTCTTTCTCTTCGTAAGCAATTCTTCCTTAGGAAGAAGTACGTATATCCTATGTTTCCTAACTTCTCGTGAAATACGTCGGAAGTGAATCGCTCTTTCCGATTTCGATAGAGCAAACAGGTGGGCAGCATTCAACACAAGTCTTTCTCGACCACGGATAGTTTCTGTTATCTCTTCAAAAATTGCCGAACCAATAATACGAGAAAGACTGTTGTATTGCAACGATAATACGAAGAAATGAGAGAAAAAGAGAGAGAGAGAGAGAGAGAGAGATCGATTAGTACTAGTCTTTTAAACGGACTTCGAATACCTATACATATCTTATCAATAAAGTTCGTATTTCTTAAGGTTCGTTTTATTTATTTGTTTTATTTTTTTCTTTTTGAACTTTTAACTTTTCTATTGATTATATTCTCAACAAGAAACATATGATGAGAATAATCTAGAATGTGATTTTACGATTACTTTTTTTTCATTAAGAAAATTATGTGTATTATATATAGTATTATATATATGTATATATATGTACGTATGTATATTTATATATGTAATAGATAAAAATAACGTATGAGTTTTATTATTATTGAAAAGAAATAATGTTAAAAGTACCTAGTGACAATGTAAATCTACGTAAAACTTTCCGATCAACGCGTTACGTCGATCATTATCGATACTGAAGGCCGATCGAAAATAATACGTTTATCGGCTTGTTAAATCAAACGGTAAAGAGCTCGCGGCCCATCGGGAAACGTTATGCGTACCTCTTGAGACTCTCCTCTCCTTTCATTTACTGTTTTATCTCTTTGATGCTTACGATATACCACCTTGGAGAAAGGTATATCTTCTCTCTCTCTCTCTTTCTCTCTCTCTCTCTCTCTCTCTCTCGCTCTTTCTCTCCCGCTATTTCTTGATGATCGGTTTTAATGAGAAATAGAAAGAGAGAGAGATAGAGAAAAAGAAAGAAAGAGAAAGAGAGAGAGAGGAGAGATAACTGGTCGTCCTTGTCAGAACCCCTGCAGTTTGGTTCAAGTGGTCTAACGATTCAAATAAAATCGATAATAATATCGATGAGTCTTCAAATCTACGAATCATCATTCGTATTTGAATTTTTTCTATTTTTTCTATTAAAACATTTACCGCTAGGATAGTCACCAATGGTCAACATCGAACGACTCGTTTACGCCTCGTCGATCACCAATGGCCGACATTGTTGACTATAATTAATATGCATGTAATGTATAAGCAATTATTTATATATTAAAGAAGTATAACTTGTGTGATTATTAATAGCAAATGGTCGTATATAATGTCTTATATTAGTATAGTTTACTAGAGTGCAATAACTATATATATTTTAACATAAGATATGTAACTTACTTGTGGCGCGAATGGCCATCAAATCAAACGAAATATACCTTATCAGCGAATGCATTAATCACAATACTATACTTCTACTATTAATTTAATAATAAATTAACGAAATAGTTTGTACTATATTGATCATCGGTTTTCGATATTTAATTGATTCGATTATATCAATAAAAGATGTTTTGTATGTGACTATAAATATATCGTATAATAAAAAATATCGGAAACATTATTTCCTCTTCTTAATCATAATAATTGAATGAAAAAAGAAAAAATATAGGATGTATATTAAACCCAAATAATAAATATATTATATACACCTAAATAATTATATACTGAGCCGAAAGCATTAATATACTTCAGGATATTTACTTTTTTCGTTAATTTGACAGCTATTTCCTTTCCCCGGATTAACGGGTCACCGTGACCTAGGTCAAGCCACAAACTTTTACCTTCTATTATCTTCTTTATGCGATGAAAAAGCCTCGAGGCCAGTCGTGCGATTCTTAAAGACGATCGAGGCCAACCGAAATAATTTGAAAACGACTAAAAGCAAGGTTTACAAAGTTTGCGAATAGAACGACAGAAAGTTGGCGATCGTTGGAGCTTTAAATTAAGGACAGAGGAGATAGAGAGAGAAAGAGAGAGAGAGAGAGAGAGAGAGAGAGAGAGAGAGAGAGAGAGAGCAAAAACGATTCATGAGATACGAGTGTTATACTCAAATTGATATTGTGAAATAAAATGGAAGACGTTGTCTAACAATCGTGTGGGAGGTTATTGATTGCAATTTCTCGAGAGTTTAGATCTCCTTTAGAATCATACGCCATTTAATTAGATATTGCAAAAGTCGATGCACGATCAACGTGATCTCTTATACAAGATAGATTCAAAATTGTCAGACAATCAAAGAGAAGTCCACGAATAGAAATGATCAATTTCTATCATAGAAAGATTTAATGATCGATAAAATGACATTTCAAATCGATACAATTATATATATATATATATATATATATATATATATATATATATATATATAGAATATATAAATAACAAAAAAGATTTGCGACTAAATATCTTTCTATAACTTCCTATAATAATAATAAAAAAACGTACATTATTTTAACGCTATTTCTCTACATCCATTTTATTTTCTGAGCATGCTTGAAGTTAATTTTTACTTTTAATAAACAAAAAAAGGAAAAAAGAAAAATTTATATGATTATGAAAATCCTATCATTCTTTCGCTAATACTGTATTAACGTAAAACGTTGGAAGTTGGCACGCGACGATGAGGAAGCCGAAAACGGAGGCTGAAAAGATCGAGATTATGATGGAGGTGGTGGAGGAACATTCGACGTCGATTACGGAACACGAGCGTGCCGAAGGCGAGGAAGAACAAACAACGTACAAAAAACGCCATGCGAGTAACGCAAATTAGTTCTACGCCGAGGGAAACATAATGTATGAAACGAGATGTTGGAGCGCCTATAGCGGTGACATAACATTACGCACTAGACCAACACCTTATAATCGCCTACGCGCACGTTCATGCTTTTGCATCTTCGCAACAAACACCCAAGAAACGTCTACCTTATAAATGCAAATTCGTGGCTACCTTTCTTTTCTACGTCAACGTCAACTCCAAATGATGATTAATTGTTCTGCATTTTTATAAATTTTTATAAATAAATACAGATAACTATTATATCAAATTTATGAAGGTAATTACAAAGTGTTTTGTTATTTTTTTTTTTTAATAACCATTTATAAACAGATCTTGTTTTGATCGTATAGACAAATATCATCTATACGATGTAACATATAAATTGTATAATTTAAATTAATAAAGATTTAAAGAACGTTAAAAGCTAGAGATGTGAATTAACAATTAATTATAATATATGTTTATGGTAAACATACGTATGTGATTTTTAAGTTAAAAAGATCGTTGTAGAGGCTAATTGTTACGATTGATCACCTCGTGATCGTCGTTGCTATTAATTATTCGAGCATAACGGTACGGATACTGATTTGCGATAATAATGTTAATTAAAAATTAAATTTCAATTAAAAATATAACGTAAAAAAGCGTAAAAATGATATTGTAGTCTAATACTATTGTATTATTCTTCTGGCTTACTCACAGATTTTACTTATTCGACAGTCAGACAACGATGAGATCAGAGACCTGGTCATTCTGATCTCGCGTATTGACACGTCACACGTTTTTGTTTAGAAATTTTAACAAGTATCGACAATAAGAGCCAAAGTTAAACGACTTATCATATTTAAAATGTAATAAATAAATCGATCGGAGAAAAGCTTAGAGTTTGTAAATAATAATAACGAGAACGTAACGATGACACAGTATACTATTGTATATGAAACAATTTAATGTTACTCATACGTATGTATCTATATTAGTTCCGTTGTTTCATCGCGTATTAGCATTAAACGTTTACTATGAGCATATGCGTCATCGTCTGAATCGTATACGTCTTCGTTTTCTTTGTCTAAATCATTACTGCTAGCATATACAATAATAGAATATGAATACTAGAGAAGTATTAAAATACATAAATATTCGAAAATAATAACATTTATACAATCAAAATCTGTTCCATATTATTATACGTTTTTCTCAACGTTCATCATTACATTTAACACTAGATTGCCCAAGGAAGTCATTTTGACTGCTATTTAATTTCAATTAGAAAAACAATTATGTATATAATGACACAATTTCTTAGAATTTTTTTTTATTGTTAATATTTACTAATAACTTGTTATATAACTGTAAATAATATAAAAAATATTAAAAATAAATTTTAAACAAATTTCAAAACACATTAGTTATTCGTTCACAATGCTGTCATTTTGACTGCTTTTGGGCAATATAGGTATATACTAAGTGTATTATCTTTCTAGTGTTAAATAAAAATTATACGTTTCATCGTTGCAAAAAAATACGAGTGACAAAAATATTTGAATACGATGGTACATTTAAATAAATCCGTGTACATTTCGATTGTTCATGAATAAAGAAAAATTTTTTTTTTTCATATTATGTATTACTTATTGTAATTAACAAAAATATACAATTTAATGTATCTATGTTCAGCCATTACAATTTTATACACATTTTAATTGAAATATTGTTCAATTTTCGCGTTAGAAAAATATTCGGACACTCATTATATTTTCTAGATAATATATCTAAGATACCAATACCTCGCGAAAAATCAATATTTATAAATATGTCTATTACGAATTTACAATTCTATTTATCTTTAGTATTACGTGTATTGTCAGCGAAAATGGGTCGCAAAAATACGTCTTTCGATGTTAGACAACTCGTGATTTTCCATCGCGAAAAGGGAAAATCTTATCGTGAAATTAGTATTTTTTTAATTTAAGTAAAAGCATTGTTACGGACATTATGAGAAGTTTTCAACGACATCGTATTGAATCCATATCGCAAACCAAAAATCTTAAATATTAAAGAACGCATACAACTTGTACGAAAGATACAAAAAAATCCACGTTTGAATGCTCCAAAATTAATGGTTGAAGTTTCTAAAAAAAACTGAAAAAAGAATGCATCTCCAAACAATTCGTCGAACATTAAAAGAAAATGAATATAATGACCAAGTAGCTAGAAAAAAGCCATTTATTAACCAGGCGAAAACGTGACGTTCGCAAAAAAATTTAGTAGTAAAGAAGAACTGTGGTGGAATGATGTGATCTTTTGCGACGAAAGCAAATTTAATATTTTTGGTTCTAATGGACCAGCTATGTTGTGGCGTAAACGTAATGTAGTACTATGTATAGTAATGCTGTATTTCAACCACTAGTGTTGACAATTTGATTTTTATAGAAGATATTATGCACAAAAATAAATACCTGAAGTTATTAAAAGAAATTTTAATATAAACTGCTGCTCACATGGAAACTGAAAATACATTAAAATTTTATCAGGATAATGATCCTAAACACAAAGCTCGAATAAAAATTTTCATTGCATAATTATCCCAAAGTGTTGCATCCTCCACCTCAATCACTAGACTTAAATTGCATCGAAAATCTATAGGATGAATTAGACCGACGAATACTCCCATTAACTCACATTAACTCCCATTAACAACACAAAAGAAGAGTTAAAGAAGAAATTACAAGAAGAATAGGAACAAATAAGTTCTGAATATTTAAGAAAAATTATTTCTATAATATTTTCTAAACGATTAAAAGAGATCCAAAATCAAAAAGGCTGTGCCACCAAATATTGAAATTTCGCCAAGTAATTTTTAAAATATCTTATTTAGTATTGGTGGTATTAGTGTCCAAATATTTTTGAAACATGAAAATCGAACAATATTTTATTTATAATGTGTATAAAATTATAATGGCTAAACATAGATACATTAAATTGTATAATTTTATTAATCACAATAAATGATACATAACAGGAAAAAAAATTCTTGTTTTATTTATAAACAATCGAAATATATACTGATTTATTCAAATATACCATAGTATCCGAATATTTCTATCACTGTATATTGATTATAATCGATGTAGCAAATATATAATATAGTTTTCATGTAACGTTTTGTGTTTGCCGTATCTCGTCGATTGAAACATTTCAATGCAAAAAACTATCTTGAGAATAAATCAGTTTTTAACAGAAACTATAAAAACAAGAAAGAGAGAGAGAGAAAGAAAACAAAGAATAAAGAAAAAACAGTTCATGATAGTATCTCTTTTGCTTTCACGAGGCGACGCAAATTACCAGTCAAAATTAGCTCGTTCCAACAAGCACGCGATTTTGTTTGCCTTTCGAACGGACGTTAATATCGCGGGAAGCCAACCACTAACGTAAAACGAATGCAATTCTGAGATAACTGCTCGCCAAGAGAAAGAGAGAATGAGGAGGGTAACACGCGTTAAACCCGCATCCGCCTAGGCGTATGCGTTCTCGTCGCAAGCGAGCGAGCAAGCGAGCGAGCGAACGAGGGAGCAAGCGAACGAACGTACGAGCGGGAGTGCAACAGCTGCCCCTAGAAAAAGAGAAAACAGGAAAAGAAGAGACGTCTCTACTGTGCTGCTCCCGTAGAAAACGACCTGAGATAAAAAGAGAGAATTCGTTTCGAAGCATGCGAGACAGGAGGTCGTTCACATCAAACAAAAATATTTTCGTAATTATCCTAATATTTACTTTGAGATTGAATCGTCTGATGTCAGTCAATTAGAAATTTTATATACATAGATGTATATATATGTATGTATATATATATATAAAAATATATCTGAAATATATTTTTTCCAATAATTTTCTGGTAACATTCACAGACATAGAATCTCTGAAACAAAAGAAAAAAGAAAACGAAACTAAAAGTTATAAAAAATCGTAAACGTATTTACGCTACAAAAAAAAAAGAATAAAGAAAGGAAAAGAAGAATACTCACTAACCCTTTCATGAATATGAGAAAACGAACAGATGAAGACATTTCAAGGATATCAATATCATCCGGCAAAATCAATAATAAATTCGAGAGAAAGGGGCGAAGTGAGGGAAGAGGTCCGGGGAAAAAGTGAAGAAATTTCGTATTCGATAAACTTTCGAGACGTCATTACTAAAATCGAATATCACGATAGATAGAAATAAAATTCTCGGCCGATCATCGGAAAAAGGTTTCGTTCGTTCGTCGAATGAATAACATACTTTTTTGTCCGTGAACTTGGCGATCGAACGATCTCTTTCCAAAGAAAAAAAAAGGAGAAACAAAAAAGGGACAACGACGGAGAGAAAGAAAAAGAATTGGAGAGAAAGAGAGAGAAGGGGAGACAGAGAGAGAGAGAGAGAGAGAGAGAGAGAGAGAGAGAGAGAGAGAGAGAGAGAGAGAGAGAGAGAGAGAGAGAGAAAGAGAAAGAGAGAGAGAGAGAAAGAGAAAGAGAGAGAGAGAGAAAGGGATGCAGTCCTGCGCATTTTCAATTTGCAATGCTGATAAGATGGAAATACTCCAGCGGATTTGTAAGTCGTCCCGTCCGGCGACATAATCAGCTTCGCCGACGTGGCGGTCCGACGAAAGCAACGTGCGCGAGCGCGCGCGTTCCACTCCCTCCTCCTTCCTCTTCCTTCTTCGCCATCATCCTTTCTTGTTCTTTTTCTTCTTTTTCTTCTTCTTCTTCTTCTTCTTACTCCTTATTCGTTATTCTCTTTTTATCGGACCCAACGACTTTTCGTCCTTTTTCCTTGCACCATGAAATCCTTTTAACCAGCTGCGAGAACGTAGCCGACGAAACGAGTTCGGGAAGCTCGAATGCGCCCACATGGATCGATTTCCGCGTTCCGATTTTCAAGATTCTATCTACCCTTTTTCGATAATAATGATTTAAATGAAAGTGCATCGAAAGATCGACCGGATTGGAAATTGGTTACTTGATGTTACGTTTTTTCTTTTTTTTCTTTTTTGTTATTGACAGAATGAATTCCTTTTTTTTTCATTTTTCCTTTTTTTTTTTTTTTACTTTTATACCATTTTATAGATATGTTTATAAATCAATCGAATATAATTGATAATATAGTTTATGAAATCTTACAATCATTAATTCTACATATAGATAGTAATTTTTGATACGCTCTCTCTCTCTCTCTCTCTCTCTCTCTCTCTACTTGTATGTTTTATTAATTACGTATATTAATTATATATTAATTTTTGTCTATTACATTAAATACATATCCCAATCATTTGGAACATGTAGCTATTCACTTTTAAATAAAACTTAGCAATCACTTCTTAATATTGTTTTTATGTAAAACTATCTTATTGCATCCTTTTTTAACGAGTTATGTATATAGGTTTAGGATAGACGATCATCATACAATTTTACAAACTTTTAAGATTTCTTTTGCATAACATGTCGAATTATACATTCTAATAAGAATAAAATCTCATAATAAACAATAAATCGTCATTATATTTTTTTATTTATAAGAAAAATTGATTTAAATCGATTCTCTATTTAAAATTAAAGAATGTTTGAGTGAAAATGGAAGAGAAAAACAAAACAATAAAAAGCGCTCATTCTAACGAAAGAAAACATTTGGTTTCTTTCAATCGGATCTTCCAACAAGAAGCGATCTGTCAAAGGAAGCATCAGTAAGCTTCTGTAACGGAAAGAGAGGAGAAGCAGGAAGGATTTGCAAGTGATTCTTACGAATAGTTTATCTCCGTTTATACCACAATGCAAATGAGGGAACGCCCGAAGGTGGATTCTAGTAAAGTCAAAAGTATATTTAATATATGCGCTCGCGCACACTTCAAGTACGTTCGCTCTAGAAAAAGGTAAGTAGGTGGACGTACGTATATATACACATACAATATGAATACAAGTATCAATGTGGTTCTGAGAAACGGTACGGGTTGGAGGAGTCACGAGTTCACCGACGCCTCGGTTTCTTCATTCATAAAGTCGAGACGACGTGAGTGGTTCGCCTATCGTAATGCTGACTTTACGATCTCGAGCAAAGCAGAAAGAGAGGGAGAGAATACTCGCTCAACTTCTCGGTATTACGTGTTCGAAGCACGATTCTAATTAACTCGAGTCATACTTGATAATCAAACTACAAAACTCTCGTTTCTCATCGAAAACGGAACGTCTACCGTCGCGACGTCTAAACGTCTGTGTATAATTCTCTCTCTCTCTCTCTCTCTTTCTCTCTCTCTTACTTTTTGAAATAAATCGTATTTTAGATTCATTCGTGATTTCATTCACGAACACGATATTGAAATTCTCCTCGTGACGTAGGTCGCAAGTATTTGAAAATAAATAAATAAAGCAAATAAGATTTAAACGAAAATAAAATTTAAAGGACAAGTAGAACAAAACAAAGAAAAAATATGTGTATATAAGTACATATATATATATATATATATATATATGTTTGTATGTATGTATATATATATTCAATATATATATTATATATATATATATATATATATATATATATATATATATGTTTGTATGTATGTATATATATATTCAATATATATATTATATATATATATATATATATATATATATATATATATATATAAGAGAGAGAGGGAGAACACGCTTTAACGAGTCCAAAAAGCCACGCTTCTGAACGTCGAACACATCCGACACACCCAACCGGATACACAGCAGTCCTACACTTCCACCCACTCGCGAACATATTTGCTTCCACGCGCGTAAACCGTTGGCAGAGGCGAAGGAGGAAGAGAAGGAGACTCGAAGGCCGAGGAGAGGCACGCGCGCGCACGTTGCATACGCAACACGATGCACCGCCAACTTCTCTCTCTCTCTCTCTCTTTCTCTCTCTCTCTCTCTCTTTCTCTATCTATCTCTCTTTCTTCCTTCGGCTCTGTGCGTGTGTGTTTTGCTAGAGACCGACGATTGCTGTGACAGAAGAAAGACAAGAGCGAAAGTACTCACCAGTAAAGAGAGAAAGAGAGAGAGAGAGAGAGAGAGAGAAAGAGAGAGAAACAAACTCTGTCATTGACGAACTCGAAGAAACTTGATCAGCGTTATGAAATTTTACGTTTTTGGCAAGGTCAACCTAATTATTATTCTCTCGACATTCTAACGACCTTGATAATTATCTTCGAAAAATGACTTGTAAAATCGATCGATCGGCCGGTCAGTTTGCTTACTTCGTGTATCCATGTAAATACATATGTTGTTTCGTATTTATATGTATGTACATGTATACAAATCCAAAGGAAAATACGGAAGAAGGGAAGAAGGGGATGCGTCACGCGGTGGAACGTGATCTTATCTGCGTCTGGTAGACGATGTGAAAATCGATTACTCGCAGCATCACGAGATCGCAAGATCGTCTCTTGAGAGAGAGAGAGAAGATGCTTCACGATTGGCCGGTTAAGGTGTTTGCCGTTCACTTACAAACTGATTGTATTTAACGTGAGATAAAGCAAAAGAAAAAGAAAAATAAAGAGAAAGAGAGAAGGAAAGAGAGAAAGAGAGAGAGAGAGAGAGAGACAGACAGACAGACAGAGAGGAATAAAGAAAGAGAAAGAGAGCTCATCTTCATCGATAAAAAATATCAAAATATGTTTTCTTATTCTTTTTTTTTTTTATTATTTTTTTTGGATACTCGATTCGTATAATGTAAATAAATTCGTCTACATTTGAAGATAAGTAAGTAAAGACTTTGTCTTTGGATGCGATACACCAAGTTCTATTCGTGCTTGAGGTTACGGATAATAATCAGAACGGAACGGAACGACCTCGAGCGTAAACGCGAATGCTGACTGGACTACACTCGGAGCTATCTACATAGCTATCTTTTAATCTTGACGATACATGTATGTATCTATGAATGTGTCTTTCCAACTAAACTATCTTTTCGATCGTTCTCTTTCTCTCTATCTCCCTGTACGTGTTGTTCGTGCATGTTCCTCGCGAATTCGTTCGTTCTATTCGAATTTATGAAGAAAATTTATGAAATTTTACCTTTCCGTTTAGTTACAAACAAATAGAAATAAACGAAATATAATTTGCGAGAAAAATAAAATTAAATTACTTATGGTATAAGTAGTAGTATCATAGTTACTGAATATCTATACCTTTATACGTTAAGGTGTACGTTTCGTATGACGAAATGAAACAGAATGTCGAAAGTGAAAATACTTTCCATCAAACGTTCATGAATGATAAAGCAATCATTTGAACGAAAAATTGCATGAAATGTATTCGTCGAGAATAAGAATGATGATGGTGACGACGACGAGGAGGAGGAGCAGGAGGAAGAAGAGGAGAAGAAGAAAAAGAAGAAAAAAAAGAAAAAGGAGGAACAGGAGGAGGAAGAAGGGAGGTCATAGTTGTGATAGGATGAAATACAAAGTTACCGTCTTACCTTCGACGAGATCTCTTAGATGGCGGCGTGTAATGATATATGCGTAACTAAATTATGCGTCGGAGGTGGTATTCGATGTAACAACCTGTCATTCGGATTATCATCGAATGATTTTGACATCGATCCCAAGTGTATTCCTTTTCCTTCTCATATATCTCCTCTTCTCTCTCTCTCTCTCTCTCTCTGTTTCTTTCTTTCTTTCTTTCTCATTCTCCCTCGTATAAGAGAAGAGAGACCGTCTGGTGCGATCGACGATCCCTCTATCGTATCGCAGGATTTGTGAACGCAAGGAAGCGAAAGAAGACGAAGCAGACCTGTTCTTCGAACGCCTCTTTGATCGTCCTCATAGATGCTCGAATCAATCTAATCTACCACGAACGATTGGTTCGCACATGAGACAGAGAAAGAAACAAACAGAGGAAGAAAAAGAGAGAGAGAGAGAGAGAGAAGGAGAGAGAAAGATCGTAAAAAACGAGATACGATTCTCGTTAAGTTCATAAACTTTGTTAGTCTATTATGTTGATATAGACTGCACGTATGTTTATGTTATGTTTTACGGATTAAAAACGTTTATTTGCAGTTTTTTACAACAATACCAGAAGCAATACCAGGAGTAGCAGTTGCAGTAACAGTAGCAACAGAAAGACAGAAACGTTCGATTGATATTTTATGAGTTTAGGGTGAGAATATAAAATCTTCGTGGAAAACAAGCACAACTTCTTTCGAAGATTCCCAATATAAAAAAAAAGAAAGAGAGAAAGAGAGTGAGAAAGAGAAAAAGAGAGAAAGAAAGAGAAAGAGAGGGGATAGACTTTATCGATCCTTTTTTTCCTTGTCGAAGAACCGACATGTGATTCTGGTAAGTCGAAGCGTGTGAACGAAAAAGAATATACTGTGAATAGAAAACACGTCGACGTACGAGTAAAAGATACAGAAAAAGAGAGCGACCAAAGTCTTGCTCGACCGTTTATATTCTTTGTGTCTCTGACCTCTGTCTCTCCTTTTCTCTATCCCTTATCCTCTCGTCCTCCTCCTCCTCCTGCTCATCATCATCATCATCATCATCCTCTTTCTTCTGTATATCTGCTTTTGGTGTATCGAGGGAGCTGAGAGACGTCGACCACTTAACGATATTCGAATGTCGTCATCGTCGAGGAGGAGATGGAAAGAAGACTGTGAATTTATCGAAGGTTAAATTCGGCGGACCGTATCACAATCCTGGTCTAACTAAAAGAAAAAAAGAGATAGAAGAAAGAAAAAGAAGAAGAAGAAAAAGAAGAAGAAGATAAAGAAAGAAAAAATATATATATGTGGCAGGAGGATCGCGTATAATCTCGAGCTCCCACCAAAGAAATAGCCTTGGAAGAAATACCGTTTATGTTAGTCTCACGATTTACGACCAATAAACTATATCTATCCTTCTTCTTTCTATATCTATCTTCTCTCTCTCTCCCTCTCTTTCTCTGTCTCTCTCTCTCTCTTTCTCTTTCTCTGTCTCTCTCTCTCTCTCTCTTTCTATATATATATATATATATATATATATATATATATATATATATATATATATGTATATATATATATGCATGTACATATATATATATATAAATATATATATATATAAATATATATATATATATATTTTCTCTCTCCTTCTTGCTCTATCTACCTATTTATCTATCAACTTTTCTCATGAAGCATCCTAAAGGCGGAAGGTATCTTCCCAGCGCCAAATTTAGAATTCTACGAATTTCTTCTAACATTTCCCGAAGAAAACGCATCGGTGGTCGTCGCGTTCGCGGAAGCAATCTTAGAAATGGCGTTTCTGAAGAAAACAGCAAGAGAAGAAGAAGAAGAAAATGAGGAGAAGCTTCCCGAGTTCTCGCCGCAAAGGCGAGCATCGAGCGTTACCTGCGGTAAATCGTAGTTCGTCGGCTTGAAATCCTCTTGTTTCTAACACGAGAATATCGACTCTTCTAGTCAAACGTGCATCGATGCAACTGCTCGGTGCAACGATGTCGACGAGCTGAGGTAGAACAAATGCGGACCGCAGTGTCGATCGACAGTAAAGAAGAAGAAGAAGAAGAGGAAGAAGAAAAAGAGAAGAGGAGGAAAATAAAGTAGGACTCGTATAAGGATAGAATTCGCGGATAAAAAACCGGTTTCGTGCTTTCGGGTGCCATTCGAGGCGTTTAGTCCATTGCCGGAGCATCTAAAACAGATGTAGCGACGTAGGTGAAGCGGTATGAGGGTGAACGACGAGAGAAAAAAGAAGAAATAAAAGAAAGAAAAAAGACAAGATAGAGTGAAAGGGAGGAAGGAGAGGAAGAGAAGAAGAGGACCGAAGTCTCGATCAAGTGAAACGTGTTTTGGAATTTTGCACCGGAACCGTGGCGTCACGTTCAATTTGTTGCGGGCGCTAGACCGCAAGAACGGACGATCGACGAAACGATCGATAAACTCAGTGATCGATCCTTACGATCTCCTGCGCGAAAATAACGAAAACGAAGGAAGAAGTAGAAGAAGAAGAACAAGAAGAAGAAGAATAAAAAAAGGAAAAGTTCAAGTCACTAAGAGTTGCTTCTCTCGAAGTATAATATTTCTCATTATTCGATAGATCACCAAAGATAGAGCTCTCAGAACTGTCCAAAGGCAAGTCGATCGGATGACTCACGCAAAAGGTTTCTTGTGGGGTCATAAACGGTCGATCAGATTGAGACTCCTCTCGTACCATATACGGATCTTTTGACATATAACAGTGTCTCGGAGATAGTCCTTCTTAAGTATTTTGTCTATGGAATAGCATTACGGCTGTTAAGTGAATGTCGTTACGAAGAAAAATGACCCTTACCAAACGATCAGCTTGATCATCCTGGATCGAATTATCGCTTTAACGAAGTAAACACGGCGAATAAATGTACGTACGTATGATCAATGAATGATCGATCGATCGATCAATGGAACGATCGATCTATCTATCATCTATCTATCTATCTATCCATCTATCTATCTATCTATCTATCTATCTATCGATCGTCATATACTCGTTCCACTCACATTTACTTT
Source organism: Vespa mandarinia (assembly GCF_050613455.1). Lineage (NCBI taxonomy): Eukaryota > Metazoa > Arthropoda > Insecta > Hymenoptera > Vespidae > Vespa > Vespa mandarinia. Next base: position 398,167 of record NC_140814.1, on the reverse strand, counting down.
TGCGAGGTATAGCTCAAGTTCCTTGTATGGATCCATCTCGATGGTGGTTCTCCTCTCATCCTGCTTAACCGTGTCAACATCGATACCAGCTTCAACGATTTTCAAACAATTCTTCCTCGCTACCAGTAAGCCAGGTGCGATGTTCCCTTTCGAGGCATCGACCTGCTGCCCACCACTGTCTTCCATGGTCTCCATGCTCCGCCGTCACCTTGACCTTACGCGCATTTTCTCGTGCACCTGCAACCGGAACAAGATGTCTTAGGATTCCAAGTAGTACCAACTTGACTACCTATACACCAACGATCAAATACATTAATTATTTTACCAGAGTTACTTTCTCCTTCCATTTTCAATTATTGTATTACTCGAAAATATTAATTTTAATTTGATCAGATAAAAAAAAGGAGGATCAGTAAGAAATGAAATGAAGAAAAATTAATAAATTTCCAAGAGAATGGATATATTTTTCTTTTTTTTATAATGCATTATTAGTCCTCGTGATTCGTATTTCGTAGTCAGAGTATAATGCCTGCTTGTCAAACCTTTGAAAAGGGTAAAACGACCACCTACTCCGTTAGCCATTACATTTCCTCTAAATTTAACTGGTCGTACGGTTTAGTCACTAGGGAGGCTAATTATATTTCGCAGATTAGATTTCCTAAAGAAAATGAAAGGAGGAAATAATCCGAGAACGTTTCTTCGATCGTATATTCAAACGAACGACCCACGTTTCTTCATAGCTGTTAAAGGACTATCTTGGATTTTATCGATGTAAAATTAATCGTCTCCCCATAAAAGTAAAGACAATACTTCTAACGAAAGAGTATAGTAGATCGTATTGAATAGCTTTCGATGCTTGGAATATTTTATGAACTATAAGATATAATAAAAGGAAATATAATAACAATAATAATAATAATAATAATAATAATAATAATAATAATAATAATAATAATAATAATAATAATAATAACAATAATAACAATAATAATAATAAAAGAAAAGAAAAAAAAATAGGCGACGCCTATTTGCAACATGATCACATAGAACTCCAATGCCTTTTGAGAAAAACTAGTTTCTCTCGTTCGGTCGCTAGGCGATAATAATAAAATCGCTTGTAAAGGGTATATCAAATATTGCACTTATCGGCGCTAGTCCATATCATTGCTGGGACTTTCTTGTTCGTAATATTTTGACAAACACTTCGATAAAGTCTTGACGACTAGCCGGTCGAGTTTCAAGATCGCATATCTACATAAGTAGATATTCGAAAGATACCATACAATCCTCGTTCCTTGCATTCGCGACAAACTCCCATGAAACAATATCAAAAGATACGAAACATAACTTAATATTTACAAAATCGAATAAATGAATTACGAACATTTCCGTTCCACTTTTTCTTTCGGTTTAAGAAACAGAAAATAAAAATACAAAAGAAAAAAATAAACAAAAAACAAAAAAAAAAGAAAGAAAGGAAATGAAATCGAACGAAAAAAAAAAAAAAGAAAAAAGAAAAGATCGAGTCAAACTTTCGCCAAAACGAATCGACGAATTCGCACGTACGATCGACGATCTCGAAACTTTCCCATTCGTTGATGGTCTTTAACCATAAACGGAGTGGTTGCCTTCCGTATGACGTATTGTGTGCAGTTCGTTCACGCGGCAAAGTTCAGAGGAGGCACCGCCGCGAGGATACGCCGAGTTACGTAAGGTTAATTGCGGTCGTTCAAGTTGCCAGCTCGGTTGCTCGGTGGTTGTGTTGTGTAGGGTACGCGCGCGCGAGAGCGCATCGGTGCGTGCGCACGTGCGCACGTTCCATCGTTCGAACGACGATCGTTATCGTCATCGTTGAACTTTGGTTGGAATTCGCTCGATAATTTTTACAATATTCTTATAGAAAGAAACAAAAAAAGAAAAAAACCACCTCCCTTTTTCTTTTCTTTTTTCGTGCATTGTCATCGACAGAAAAAAAAGAAAAATGAATATTTCTCATTAGGTCGAAAAAAATTTCATAGTATAGTTCGGTCATTATATAGTCGAACAATGATATGCAAAATGAAGCGATAACTACATTCAACGAGGACAAACATTAAAAATTAGACTATGAAGTTGACTAATGTCGAATGAGTTAATTACCTACTTAAGCTTATCGCGGATGAAAACACTGTACTTCTTTTTTGAGGTAACCTTATGTATTGTAAAAGACAAACTTTTTCGTAAAATTATTTAAAGGAGAAAATTTTTGAAAAAAAGAAATCAATTTACACAATGAACGTTTCTGTGAACCAAATATTATATGGTATTGTATCGTCTTGTCGGACTTATATGTCCGCTAAGTTGCCATTCAAAAAGGAACTACTCTCGAATTCAACAGGTTAATATTTAAACGTGTGTTAGCATACAACATGGATGTATATATACGGTCACAGAGAATAACAAAAACGGAAGCGACGTTACAACGTTCAAATAAAGAGAGAAAGAGAGAGAGAAAGGTTAAATGAAGACATCGAAGTTACATTCAAAGCAGGAAGAAGTTAAATAACACGCGTCATCGAACAATCATGCTTATCGGCCACCTTAAGGCTCGTTTGCAAAACAAATTATTCGAAGGCGAGTAAGAGAACTGCTTACTCAATACGGTGGACAACGCACCGTACGTACAACGCCCTTTCTAAGCCTACGCTATCGATGATAGAGTTTACCTTGGTTAAAAAAAATCTTACGATATATCCTGGCGAACGTGTTAAATGATCGATGAATGAGTGAGAGCACGCAAGCAATCCGCCTTCTCTCTACAAGATAGAACTTCTCCCTTCTTTCCTTCCAATATCCTAACGCGACGCCTTGTAAGCTACGATCAAAGAGAAAGAGACGGACGATCGGTCGGTCGGTCGGACGAACGGACAGACAAATAGATAGACGAACAGAGACAGAGACAAAAAGAGAGAGACTCGTGCTTGTATAAAGAAAATATTATTTGCACGCGAGCCTATTATGATAAAAGATCGCGGAACGCTCTCGGCTGGATTCGTCGAGTTTCTCGATGCAAACGAGATTTGAAGTATGGTATGAATGTAGCTATATATATATATATATATATGTGTGTGTGTGTGTGTATACATAGGTACGTATATACATATGTACGTATGCACGTATGCACGTATGCACGTATGCACGTATGCACGTATGCACGTATGCACGTATGCACGTATGTATGTATGTATATATGTATGATGTAAGTACGTAGGTATGTACATATGTATGTAACTGAAGTGATAGTCGACGAGTTCAAATGGAACGTTCAAATGGAAACGTACAAATGCAATTTGGTCACTTATGCGAACGACACACATACCATTGATGAACCGTATCGTACTGTAGGATTTTACATACGTACAATTCCTATATTACTTGACGTCGAAAATAACGTTGATCTCTCTCTCTCTCTCTCTTTCTCTCTTCCTCTCTCCTAATCCCACGGTCATCATTATTTGATTAAAATGTCCGTTCATTAATCCGACGAGAGTACGTCTAATGTCATGCTAATTCGTCGCGTGACGACACGGTGCATGAGTCACCCTAACGAAGTCACTCGATGTTTCGCTCGACTTCACGACTTAATAAAAGCAAAAAAAAAAAGAAAAGAAAAAAGATTACAAACGCGTATCGTTTTTCCACCCTCGTAAAAAAATAAAACAAAAAATAATAAAAAATAAATATCATATTCGAACATAAGAAAAACAGCAAAAAAAGAAAAGATAATATGAACAGGCAGAATTACGTTAAAGTAGAACGCATTAAAATATAACCAATATACATGCTGTGAAAACTTTCGAATAACCTTCGTGATATTAAATGAATTTAAAAACGGACCATTTTTCTTTCCTCTTCTGTTTTTTCATTTTCACAATAATATATTTGTTAATTCGTGAGAATGTTTACAATGAGACAATACACTATAAGACTAATATATATATACTGTAAGAATAATTCAAACTTCTGCATGAGAGTGTACTCATCTTATTATCAATAAACTTCAATTCTCCGGATCGTAGGTGCAAATGAGAGAGGTAAAGGAGATACCAAAAATTTGTCTCGTCGCGTTTACGAAGTCTATTTGCCGTAATTCTCTCTCTCTCTCTCTCTCTCTCTCTCTCTCTCTCTCTCGATTACCAACACTCTTATATTTCGGTCTTTAAAACGAATCCGGTCTTCTCGGTCCGTACTGCAAAAGTCATAATGGAATACCACGTGTCTCGAGGCAGAGGCGTCAATTTGTGGTGTCAGCGCGGCTTTTATGGCTTTAACACTCGTTAAACGTTCGTGTACATTAAGACGAATAACACGGTTTACGGCAAGGCAAACGCGAACACCCTTTTTCCATCGTTTCGCGTTCCTATGGAGTCTCACTTAACTTATATATATGTATCTTACACGATATTTAAACGAATTTACGCGGGCGAAAATATGTGAGCTCGCGATTTATTGTCCTTTTTCTTTTTTGTTTTTCTTTCTTCTTCCTTTTTTTCTCTTTTTTTTCATTTATTCACGAGGCGATGAAGATGGAAAACACAACATCCACGAAATCTAAAAAGGCAATTCGTAGAAACGTGTTAACAAGAAAATCAAAGAATTATTTTAACACGTTTGCTAGTAAGATTTAACGATTAATCACTGGCCAGTGTACGTCTAATCATTTTTCCAAAGCTTGCGTCACATTCATGTTAGAAAAACCATATCGATAAGCCCGTTATCGCAAGTGATAAATTGTTTAAACGAGAAAATGATAGATGAGACCTTTCGTGAAAAAGATCCTCGAAAGCGATCGTTCGAGATCGACCAAGAAAAAGAAGAAAACGAAGAAGAAGAAGAAGAAGAATAGATCACCTGCGATGGATCCCTCGCTATTGCAAAACTGGTTTTCGATCGTTCAAGCTAATTGGAATTAAAGCGATCATCCGCTTTCTCTCTCTTTCTTTTAATGCTTCTTTTTAGTGATAACGACGGTAATTAGGAATACACGATATATCCATTTCATTGGTGGTTCTTTCGACTTACCGAAGGTGAATTGGACCCTTTCTAATCGTAAACACGTTATTAAAAGCCTTTCGTAAATTCTCAAAACGTTAATCGATCGATGAAACGAAGCGTCGATGTGAATCACTCGGAAAAGAGTTGCGACCGGTTGTGTTTCTAGTTAAAATCCACATCACCGGAGTTGTACTCCCGGCGATAAGATAATTGCGATATTGCAGTTACGTGGAAGCAAAGTTGCAAATACGTCTTGTATTACCTAACGAAAGAAATCTTTCTCATCATCGTCGCGTCATTTTTATTGTTCCTTGAAACAAAAAAAACAACAGCTATAATAATTATTTATATTCGTCCGCAAAAGAAAAAGATCATGAAGAAATAAAAAAAAAAAAAAAGAAAAAAGAATTACTAACAACGATCTATAGCTATAGTTTTCGAAGGATATCAAAGGTAAAATTCAAAAGAATAATTCAATTTCTAATCATATAATGAAATTTGATTATAAATTTTTATCGACCAATGATCTTGCTTAGGTCTATTAATGATAATAAAAGAAAGACCATAGACACAAAACCGTCTCTATACTCTCTAAAGATACGGATGTTAGAGTCGTTTAGCGAGCGCTAAACACCACGGGCATCCAGGCGTTCTGTTCGGCCAACTCCTCGTACCGCTCGTCGACTCATTCTATTGAATGCCTCCTAGCGGATTCGTTCCTTTGCAAGCGAGAGAGAACCTCTCACAGGAGGCCTTGCAAGGTTACCTATCTTAGCGAGGTCTACGAACCGCTCGCGAGTCTGCGTAACAGCGTGGCCAACCTGCTAGACGACGTTCTATGCTTTCTCTGCGAATTGTATTACATTGTAACTTCAAAACAGTAAAAGAGAGAGAGAGAGAGAGAAAGAGAGAGAAGAAGAGAAAAAAAAATTATTCTTTGTCTTTGACAATGTATAATGTAAAATGTAATTGATAAATCGTAAGGTTCTTATGATTCATAAATCATATAAAAAAAAGTGTATGAAAGAAATATCATAAGAAATGATACGTTTTCTACGCTAATTGAATAACCTTCTTCATTCCTCTCTCCTCTCCCCTCTAACTCCATCTCGTTTTTTCTTTAGATCACAGAAAAACGCATAATATGAGCACTTCGATATGAGCCACACTCATGATAGGGTAATAATTATTCGCAATGTTACGTGATATATGTAACTGATTTATACATTCCGGTAGTATCTACGAGGCACGTGGAAAATAGCCACCACCAAAGCATGAATGCTTTATATTCTTTTCATATCCGAGTACATTGATTTATTGACGGGTATTATCATTCTTCTCAGACGTTCTAGTCCATGTAACAGAATATCGAGAATATTGAAGTAGAAAAAGAAAAAAATATATTATGCGATCACGAAGGTTGCATGACAAGAGTTATCGCGAACGTTATTAAGAATTCGCTTACCATTTCAAATATCATTAGACGAGATATTATCATTATGGAATTAATTCATCTACAGTTACGTACGATTTCAAACGATATAAGAAAGTGATTTAAAATATCGTAATAGTTAGTAACGAAACGACGAACAAATTTGTTTCTAACATTTTCTTAAACGAATTGTAATCTTAAAATTATATTGTAATTCTATGCGAATTCTTCCTACGTAGCGATATAAAGCCACCGAGAAAGAGTGATTCACATTAAGTTGAAGCGCTCCTTCATCTCTGGAAACATACATATGTATGTACGTACGTACGTATATATATATATATGTACATCTATATATACACATACATATACACATATATACACATACATAAACATATATATATATACATATATAAATGTATCGTTTGATCTAGCAATCGTACTAAGAACTCTTGTAATTTTCCGTTCTACGGTAAAGCTCTTTCTCTCTTTATCTATCTATTTATCTATCTATCTATCTATCTATCCATTTACTTTTTTCTTTCTATCTCGAAGATGAAGAACAAGAGATGACGTTTCTACTAGAGAAGAATATAAACGTGGTGATCGCGCAAACGACGTTAATTGGCTTTCTAATTAGAACGGCGGAATTGACGGAAGATGTTGACGATGTAACGCTCTTTATCAGGACGATTTAATCTCTGACATATGTCAAGTACCTACGCGCCATGCGACGATCGCGTTCGATCGCTTTTTATCGCGGAAACGTTCGAATCGAAACAACCAGAAAGTCAAGGTATCTATGAGGATAGAGGAGGGAGTAGTATCTTATCTTAGGATGTGTTTGTGGAGATAGTTAATTGGCAAGTGTGAGGGAGAAAGAGAGAGAGAAAGAGAAAGAACGATGAGGGAGAAAGAGAGAGAGAAAGAGAAAGAACGATGAAATAACGTTAACGACGACGGTCTTATGTGCTTTCAGCGAGTCGATACCTATCTACCTTTCCTTTTCCCTTTTTTTCTTCTTTTAGTTTTTTCCTTCATAGTTTATTTTTATTTATTGCATGGAACAGATGATGTTAAGCGATTACAACCAAATCTTCGAAATCGGCGAATAAATTTTCTCGAATATATCTATGATGATGAGAATATATTTGCATATATACTCGGGTTATTTGATAATCTCTCCCTCTCTCTCTCTCTCTCTCTTTTCAAGAAAATTCGTACAACATTCGAAAAATTTAAATTCACGATGAATTTTCATCTCGAACAGTTCGTCTTCCCCGAACGAAATGAATTTAAAGAGAATCATCGTAGTCGATTCTCTTTCTCTCTCTGTCTCTCTCTCTCTCTCTCTCTGTCTCTCTCTCTCTCTCTGTCTCTCTCTCTCTTTCTCTCTCTCTCTCTCTCTCTCTCTCTCTCTCTCTCTTTCTCTTTCTCAATTTCTCTATCTCTATCTCTCTTTTATAATTTTGAAGTTGAACGATTTTGCAATCTTTTTGTATCCTCAATGAAATTTGCATAGCTCGTCAAACATAAAGAAAGCGTGATTCCACTTTCGTAAGAGTTCAAAAAAAAAGAATGAAAAAAAGAAAAAAAAGAAGAAATGGATAGAAGGCGTCATGCAAAAGGTAGCTTGAAAATATTTAGATCATAGCTGAATCCGTCAGTCAATTCGATTTAAATAAACAACGCGTCGCTTTGCACCCATCGGTAAGCGTATATCGTACGTACGTACATACATATATACGTACATATGTATATATATACATACATACATTTATACATACATACATATATACGTACTTCATACATACGTATATACAAATATACATAAATACATACGTACATACATACATACATAAAGAAAGAAAAAAAAAACGAAGGAACAGGGAAACGTGCTACAAGTCGGCTTTAGACGAGAGATGTTTGTTTAGGTCGTCTCACGGAGAAGAAAAGATTCATGAGATAGCAAAGAAGCGGGTATCATGAGTCGACTAGAAATTCCAAAGCTCGAAATTAAATTCGTATTCGAATCCTTTCTTTTCATTTAGATACCTATACGCATACATATATACATCGTTTACGAACCCTTTAAGTCGATTTTGAGTTCACATGACGTGCATTCTACTGTAATAACAATATCAAACGAACGGATAATCGTAATCTTTATTCCTGATTTAAAAAAAAAAGAAACAAATTCAAATGAAACGAAGAAAAAAGAAAGAAAGAAAGAAAGAAATGTAATTCGAATGGAGCGTCAAGAACATCGATCGAGATCAATCGTGAGTATTGTCTATACATACATATTCGAAACAACCATCGACTATCGTGCAAGCGAGTATCGATCGAATGCGGATCACGAATTACCGAGTACGTACCTAACGTTCTTTTTTCGAGATCGTACGAGAATCGGTTAAATGATCCTCGGAAAAAGTAGATACGTACAATAAAGCGTGATCGGAGCGAACCATTTTCTGGTAGGTAAGAAAAGAAACAGAGAAAGGTAAAGATAAAGAGAGAGAAAGAGAGAGAGAGAGAGAGTAAGGAACGAGAGAGGACTCTTTTCTCTCTGTCCTTTCTACCCTCCATATCTCCGTATCTTCTCGCTTCCCTCCTTCTTCTTCCTCCTCTTTCTCCTTCTCGCGACTCTCCAGAGTCGTAGAACTGGTTTTACGCGCGACCGATTCCGAGGCGTATAATGGCGCGAGATAGAGAGAGAATATCCGCGATCTTTAACGACGTGCCGTCCTTCTCTCTTCCAAAGAGGGCCGATTTGTCCGATCGAAAGCATCGGATTTCATTAACGATCCCTCGATCGTTCAATCGATCGACAGAACCATTTTGTTCCTCGCTATAGAACTTTGACAATCCTTCGACGTAAGAACTTTCGTCGATTTGACTCGACAGGGTTGATTCAATCGAATCGATCGATCGATCTGTCAGAATGACAAATTTTAACGGCTACGATCATTGTTATCATAGTTGAAGGATTTTTAATTTATGAACGGGAAAATTGAAATCTTTCAAATCGTTCGCGCGCTCGCTAGGACGAAAATCGAAATATAGATATATTTGACCGGATCGAAGATCGAAATTATGTTCGGCGGCTCGTTTATCTCGCTTTGCGATCAGCTTTGGCGATCGGATCCGCGAAGAAGGTTGGTACGCAACTCCACAACGACCGTTACTTCATCCTGATGGACACACACTATAATTAACAGCATTCGAAGAACCGTCGAAGAGCCAACGATATGTGTATACATAGATGTATGTAGGTATGTATACACTTGTGTGTGTGTATATGTACATAAGAAAGTAAGGTGTAGAAGGGGATCTCTCAATAGAAAAAAAAGGCAATAACCTTTTAGCATTTTGCGAATGCCGATGAAAACTAGCGATGATCCTCTCTCTCTCTCTCTCTCTCTCTCTCTCTCTCTCTCTCTCTCTCTCTCTCTCTTTTTATCTTTCTCTTTTATCCGTTACATCGTCGACGAAGACGAGGATGAGGACGACGATGACGACGACGACGACGACGATAACGACGATGATAACGACGACGACTACGACGAAGACGATACCGTTGATGAAAAAGATTTTGAGATTTTGTAGTAAATTATCGACGGAAGGACGCCCACGATTTCCATGTTGGCAGCTTCCATCCTTCGAAAAAATCGCGGAAATATACATATTTTCGCGTTGCACTCGCCGACAACGACTATCTCATCTTCTTTTTCTTTTGCTTTTTCTTTCTCTTTTTCTTCTTCTTCTTCTTCTTTCCTTTTCATTCTTCTTACCACCTCCCACCCGTTCGCCTTTTCGCTCAATTTCACGCATCAACGACGAGCGGTATTAGGATCTTTATCTCTCTCACTCTTTCTCTCTCTCTCTTTCTCTCTCACTCTTTCTCTCTCTCTCTCACTTTTTCTCTCTCACTCTTTCTCTCTCACTCTTTCTCTCTCACTCTTTCTCTCTCTCTCTCTCTCTTTCTCTCTCTCTTTTTCTTATTATGAAAGTTCTCGGTGACAATAGCTCTTTACCGTTTAATCGACCGTAATTGCTTTCTTGCTTCTCATACGTCGTCATCGTCGTTTACCATCCATGAGAGGATTCCAAGAGGAGGTTACTCTTTTATCTCGATATCTTGCAATATCATCGTTTAGTCGAACTTATATATGCTGAAAATCAGGCACAGCTTTCACGTATAGTTTATGTGTACTTTGGTGGATCGAATAACACAGAGAACTAAAGATAGAGAGAGAGAGAGAGAGAGAGAGAGAGAGAGAGAGAGAGAGAGAGAGAAAGAGAAGAGAGAAAGAGAGAGAAAGAGAGAGAAAATTTGATTAAAGTGAGGCACTAAAATCAAAGAATAAATGTGTAAAAACAGAAAAAGAAAAATATAAAAAAGTCGGCTTTAAGCTTGTCATCTTTACGCCAACTACCTGGTGCTTCTTCTCTCGTCTTTAAGACCGAAAAAGACCCCCTTGCTATCGCTTCTTCCTCTACACATTTTTTACCCTCCCGTGGTGCTTCCCAAACTAGAAAAAGAAAAATTGCTTTTGGAAAACTCAAAGATTTATGTATGTGTGTATATATACATATATATATATATATACATGCGTACGTACGCGCGCGTGTGTGTTTAATATGTTCTATAGATTTATTAATATTAACAATTTGAAGAATATATATCTTAAAATTTTATATATATATATATATATATATATATATATATATATATAGTATAGCAATAAATAATAATTTGTAATCATTTAGACATCGTCTCGAATGACTCGAAAAATATATTATAAGCACTTAAAAAATAAAAAAAATATATATATAAATTAAATCGAACTAATAATAAATAAATACATGTCGAACTATATAAGTACATATATCCCGATCGATGTACTTTTCTTCAACTCGTTTCCTTCCTTTCCGTTCCTCGCACTTCCGGTGACGATAAGTAGAGAGCAAGAATCCCTTCGTTCATCGTTGTCGTCGTCGTCATAATTGTCGTTGTCATAGTCGTCGTCATAGTCGTCGTCATAGTCGTCGTCATGGTCGTTGTCGTCATTGTCATAGTTGTTGTCTATTTCCACTCTGGTACATTGTTCTTAATGAGGAAATAAATCGTTCGCTGTAACGTAAACAATCGTAGCTTCGAGAACAGTAAGGCGCTACAGATCAACAAGAGAATTTACATCGTTATCGAGGCATTCGGCAAAGTATTATAAGCGTCGTCCACGCCCGTATCTCTCGCTTTTATAACGATATACTAAAGTGAGCAAGACATTTCTCAAAGCAACGTTTCTCTATTCTTTGTCCTCCACCTTCTCATCCTCCTTTTCCTCCACTTTTTTCCTTTTTCTCTTGCGGAACTTGGAATTTAAATTTTGCCGTGTATCAAGCAACGCAAAGAAAGACGCAGATAAACTCGTTCGCTAGAGTGTATAATTCTGATCGTGAAAGTGTGCAGAGTTTAAAGCTCTCTTACGTATGTACACATACGTAGATATGTGTGTGTGTGTGTGTGTGTATGACGATCTAAAGAATTTTCCACGATAAAAAGAGAAAGAGAGAAAGAGAGAGAGAGAGAGAAAGATACCAGATGCGGCGAAACGGACACGGAATAGCTACGAAGCTAACGTCGTTCCTGCCCTCGTTAATTCCGCCTATTCTAATCGTTATTTCTGATATGCGAGCTTAATAGCACACCACGAAGGACTTTCTAAGCCGTACTGGACTCAGTCTCTCCTTGATTGACTGCGAATATTCGCCACGCGGAATAATAAATTACGTGAAAGAAAGTGCGAGAGCTTGTGGAGCTCTCTTTCTCTCTTTCTTTCTCTCCTTTCCTTTCCTCTTTCTCACTATCTCATTCTCTCCTTCCTCCTTTCAATGCGACAATGCCTAAGCTATATTTGTCTCACTATCCGTGCACTCGTCGACACGCTACAGAACGCACGTAATGTATCGTACGAGGCAAACGTACCATATGTATATACATATACATACACCGCACACACTCGTTTACCAAAAAAAAAAATTAAAAAACTAAAAATATCGGTATAAGCTTCGAGGGTTCGAAGATGAGAAAAATGTCGTCAGAAAAACTATTCGAAGTGCCGTCGTACGTAGGTACGTAGATACGTACAAGGAATAAAAGCCGGATCGTAATACCTCATACATCTCATACATAAATATCTCATACATCGTCCAACGAGATATACAGGCGTTTAAAAGCGTGGAAAGTACGTAAGAAGAGAAAGAAAGAGAAAAAAAGAAAAAAAAAGAGAAAAAGGATCTCTTTGAGAAGAGACAGAACGTCATCTTTAACGGCTCCCGGCGTCTCAACGAGAAAAGTTAGACTCGCGCGAGTCAGTCAGTTAGTGAGCACGCAAGCACACGCGAGCAAAGTTTTGTACGATTTTACGTTGTGTCATAAATGCGGGATGTAAATCACGCAGAGGGACGTTGGCAAGCCGTGTAAAGACCGGCCACGGAATAAAAGAATGCAGGACCGAAGATATGCCGAAGGATCCAACTTATAAACCATCAACGCCATTTCTTTCGCGTGAAACAGATATTCCCACTAATGCCGTTTACGACGAGAATCTTCCTCGAATAAATGGATATCGTTAATTTCGATTCGAAAAATAGGAAAAAAGGATAATTTTAATTTCCTTTCAATGAATCTGAATTCGAAATAAACGTTTAGAAAATAATTTATTATAATAATTTGTATATAATAATTCGTAATTTGTTACGTTTAAAAAAGTAATCGTTTAATATTATAATTACTTTCATGATAAAACGGATAAAGTAATTAACGTATGTACATACGCACGTATATACGTATGAACGTAGGAACGTATGAACGAACGATCCTAGCATAGAACTAACTCGCTATAGATTACGTTCAATGTCTCAATCGATGACGGCAGCGTGCTTGTAACTGGTAGTTTAGATAAAAGGCATGATGATTAGGAGTGATTTAAATCCATGATTTCTATCTAATTTCCGTATCGGCAACTTGCTTTCCACCGAAATCTTCTTTCTTATCTAGTCCTCTTATTCGATCGATTAAATTGTTTTTACAACAAGAAATATATACATACATACATTTATATATTATATATATATATATCTTATATATATATATGTGTATATATATATATATATATATATATATATATAAAACAAAGATATAAGAATGTTATTTTAATCGCGTTTTATCTAACGACAAGTACATAGTTTTTAACGATGAATGAGTATACTTGTTGACAATACACGTCCAGCTTCGACAAATCAAAGAGACAATCTTATCGTCATCCACACAACACTACCGTGGACCTCGAACCGTGCATATTAGCACAATCAGGTATCTGGCCGTCTATCTTTCTTACGTTTTCGGAACACGTAATCGTTCTGTTTATTCGTCGCTCGATAATAGCCTCGAAGGAAAGTCCATTCATAAACGGAAAGAAAACGTTTATCATTTAAAAGGAATTCGATGAATTCGAAATGTCTAAATTTCGATTTTTTAATCAATTCTTAAACATATAATAAATATATAATAAGAAACAAAAAGGTGCGTTTATCGACTAAAAACAGCAAGGAGGCCTCTCACCGAGAGACGAACTCAGAAATAACTTGCTCTCCCGGCTCGAATTAAGGAGTCCGTGTGTTTTCTGTCTTTCTCTCTCTTTCTTTCTCTCTCTTATTCGATTTTAAAATTTCGCAATCGGAGCAGTGACTCTTGAGAAGCAATTCGCTCCGCTCAGCTAGAGAGCTACCTCTCGGAGAACGCCACTAGGAGACAGATAAATACTAGGAATGCAAGGGACAATAGGGGAACGAGGTCCGTACGATACCGGAACCGTCCTCTATTCCATAGTAGTGTATCGTGGACTCTATTTTCTTCGACACTTCGTGACTCCTGACTAGATTTACCGGACACGAGAGAGAGAGAGAGAGAGAGAGAGAGAGAAAGAGAGAGAGAAAGAGAGAGAGAGAGAGAGAAAGAGAGAGAGAAAGAGAGAGAGAAAGAGAGAGAGAGAGAGAGAAAGAGAGAGAGAAAGAGAGAGAGAGAGAGAGAAAGAAGAGAGGGAGAGATATTCCGTCCAAATAACATTGAGACTGACCATCTCTCATTGGAAATGCTTACGTGCTTTCGAGCACGTAGATTACATATACATATACATATACATATACATATATATATATATGTATATATATATATGTATATACATATATATATATGTATATATATATATGTATATACATATATACACATATATACACACACCCATATATATACATATAAAAAGGATTAAAAAAGAAAATTAGAACTTAATCGAAGACAAGCTTTATGGGATGCAAGACAGGGAAGAATAGTAAAAGACAATGGTTTACAACGACGGCATAGCCATGACGAATGCGAACGAGCAGTAGGTAGACGCAGCACGCATAAACGCAATGTGCATACGCCTTCCTCCTTTGAAAGGTTAATCGATATAAAGTTATAAATACCTTGCAGCTTCTACACACACATTTCGTTGCCGTCATGCCATTACTCTCTCAAAGAATGTTTTCTTATTTTCTAATACCATTTAATCTCTTTGTAATACTTTATTGTTTAATCTTAACAGATATCAAAGGATTTTTACAGACTTTTGTAGTATATAAATATATATTTTTTTTATCTTGATCGGAAATATTATTTTCATTTCATTTCCGGATATACACGTCTCAGCTGCGTACAATTCAAGAAACGTGCGAAGAAGCGTGACTAGTAGAAGGAATATTTTAATCGATAGTTCATTCCGAGAGGATGATGATCCTTCTTGATGACGTCATCAACTGTAGAACACTCCGTAGAATCCTAATCAGGAATTCTTATTTGAGAATTCTTACCCACATCCCTCTCTCTCTCTTTTTCTCTCTCTCCTCTCTTTTCGGAGAACTTAGATATCTTTGTTGTTCGATCGATCGATATGTGCGTCGCTCGAACGTCTTTATGAAGAAAGAAAAACAAAATTTCGATTTCGGTTTTGTAGTTACGATCGTTGTATAAATACTGAAAAGGAGATTTCTTGCCATTTCCTTCACAGACTCGCTTCGTACGACCCCGATATTCGATATGAAATTGTCAACAGAGAACGTCGTTATCTCTGTTCTGGAAAAGTCTCGATGAGTGGATCTTGTCAAACTATAATGATACAAGATGGACGAGAGCCGTAACTTATATCCCTCTCGTGAGATAGTAAAGCATTTAACCTTATGTTCCTTCGCACTTTCGCACGTTACTTTCACGATAATAGAAACTTATTGCTAAAGGAGTTAACGCTTCTCTAATAACAGTAATACCTTATCGGCAAGCTTACAATTTTCTCAGATACTCTAACATGAGAAAAGCGTTATAACAATAGATTAGTAATAGTATATATTAAATGACGATGCTTCCTGGTAAACAAAATTTTTTTTCTCTTAAATACGAATGAGAGAATTAAATCTCACCCTGTATATATATATATATATATATATATACCTATATATATATATATATATATATATATATATATACTACAGTATAGATATATCTTTGATGCACGCAAATCCCTTCTTTAGCCTTCTCCGACCGAAAACATTACAATGACCGTTTCTCGGAAAGAGAAAGGAAGAAAAGAATACAAAGAATCTCGAAAAACTCGGCCGGGTCCTTCGATTCAGGACGAAGGAGCGACGAACGAAACGAATGTTGAAACGACAGTCGACCCATAGAATATTTATATCGCATAGTAAGAGCGTATACAGACAAAACAAAACAGACGAGATCGATCCTTGGTTCTTATTGATAAGCGGTACGTCCCTGAAAACGATGATAAATAATAATCGGAGCAAAATACAGGTAGTGTTTACATGTCGTATGAGTTACGAAGAAACTAAAGAAAAACAAATGGAAAGAGAAAAAAAACAAAAAGTAAATTCTTCGGCGATATAATATAAGAGACGAAAATACTACGACGGATATTCGTAGTTTCTAAGAATGTAAACAAACAATTTTTAATATAACTGTAAAAGTTTATATACATGTATACATTCAAAGTATAAATATATATTCTGAGTCTAATATATATATATGTATATATATATATAAATATATATATATATGTGTGTGTGTATTCTAAATTTGTATGTATTCTAAATACATATTCTAAGTTTAATGTATATGTATATATACTATGAATAAAAGTGCAGAAATATAAATAATGAAAATAACTTACCCAAATATCGCAGAAAGCTTCTTTTCCGGCGAATCGGCCAGTTCTCGCGGAAGATCGTAATATGAAAACAATGTTGAAGAAGAGGAGGATGGCGAGCGTCCACGTGCTCGCCCACGACGACGCGTCGAATAATCCAGTGGCAGAAATGATGTGCGTGAATGTCGAAGCATCAGAGAGATGACGAGCTTGAGAGAGGGAAAGAGAAAGAGAGAGAGAGAGAGAGAGAGAGAGAGAGAGAGAGAGAGAGAGAGAGAGAGAGAGAGAGAGAGAGAGAGAGAGAGAAAGAAATAAATAGAAACAGATAGACAGAAATCTCGTCTTGTTCCTTTTTTCTGTTTTTTTTAAGCTAATACACACAAATATATTGTAAAAAAAACACTATGTCACTTTCTTTCTAACGTACATAACATTAAAAATCGCACTGTAAACAACAGGAGAACAACACGCGGTATACGTCCGATTTATATGGTATATATGTACTTATGTATATATGTACGTATATAATGGTCGTTCCTCGATGACGATCGATTTGGCGCCAAATTCAAACGGGTCCCATTCGAGTTCGACGCACTTTCTTTTTCCCCCCGATACCTTTCGAATTCCAAACGACACCTTCGATCTTGTGTCGCGATTACCGACGAATCCGCACGAAGAGGAGACACGCTCGACGTAACCGCAAAAACAGAAGGCGATCTCGTGACTCCCAAATCGATGGTGGGACACGCTCGACAAACTGCAACTACACGCCGAAAACTTTGAAAGAAAACCTCGATATGAGATGTATACAGATTTGTATATGTAAATATATATATATATATAAATATATATATATATTCACATAATATATATATATATATATACTTACAATGTATATACATATATGCATATATACATATATCTGTATATAGAAGCACGTGTGTATCAGTTTTCAATGATCGATTAGAATGAACGGACGACAAATCGGAAGTTAAGAAGAATGCACGAACGGATTTTAACCGGCAGCGCGAAAAATAAAATCAGACGAGAAACAACTAGCACGAACGCCGCGGCGACACTGAGAAACGTCCAACTCGCCGTTCGTTCGCTCGGTACGCCGATCGCGCCGCGCGATACGCTCCCTCTCTCTCTTTCTCTTACTCTCTTCTTCGTAAGGTCCTCCCACTCTACCTCACTTGCTCAAGTTTCCCCCACCTTTTAGCTGAGCTAGCTCCCTCGCTAGCTCCCTCGCACCCGTTCACCGCACACCCAGTTCTCTCTTTTTCTTATTCATCCTTCTCCCTCCTTCTCTCTCTTACTCTCTCTCTCACTCTCTCTCTCTCTCTCTCTGTCTCTTTCTCTCTCTTACAAAGCCTACCAACCGGCGACTCTGGTGGGAAGAATGATGCTCTTCGTTCTCTCTCTTTCTCTGTCTTTTTCTCTCATTCTCGTTCTCTCTGTCTTTTTCTTTCTTTCTTTCCTTCTTTCCTTTCTTCTTCCTTCTTCCTTCCTGATGAGATTATGTTCATCTTCGTCGTACCTTCTATCTCAACTATTTCACGGGATCAGCCGCCTTGTATTAAAACACTTCTCCGACACGTGGTCAAGGAATAATCCTCACTAACCCGTCTTCCATCGTATTAAAAAAATTTTGCATCGATATTTCAATCGAAGAACTTCATAGGGAATGTCACATAAGGAGAATAGTAGGTCGTCATGTCTCTTCTACACATCTGCAAATACAACAAAGGGTTGAACGACCCAAGGAAACGACCTCTTCGTGGACGATCGCGCCTCTAAGCCCACGGATAGGCACCATCCCGGACTAGATGAAGTAATAATAGGGCAATTTCGCTGGCATGCAGCGAGCACGTTGCAACCTATACATACATATACGCGTATACATTTATGTATATATATATATATATATATATATATATATATATATATACATACGTGTATCTTCCTTGTCGAGAGACGATCGATTTCTAAGCAATATCACGATCGAGTCGACCCTTTAAATCGAACACGCGACTCTGCCACGTCTTTTTATACTTTTGCCAACGCGTACGTACGTAGACGTCTATCGATGCCTTTTATCGTCGCGATTGATCTCGCACGCAACGCAACGTTAAATCTACTTTCTCGCATGAGCGACTTCCTTCTTTAGCAATATACATGTGTGTCTGTGTATATATTTGTATATATGTATATATTTATGTGCCCTTATATATATATATGTAAGTATATATATATATATACTTACAAATATATATACATATATATATATATGTATATATAAATGTGTAGAAAATATTACGTCGGAGACAGAACAAACACGATGATGACCGGTTCCTTTAAGTTTTAACTTCAATTCTTCTCGCGTAACAGAATGATATCACCCATTCTACATACTACGTACATACCCGCATGCCTTTCCATTAATCTCAATTAGGTGGTAATTAAAAGCGATTAACAAAAGTGAGATCGTGAACCAAATGATGTTGGATTTGTACGTACGTATATGTATGATCATGTTCCTAAGCACTTTTTTCAAAGTCCATACGTTTTTCTTTTTTGTTTTTTCTTTTTCTTTGTATCGTACGTACGTATATACACAAAAATAAAAAGACGGTGCTATACATATTCTCAATCGTCTAACATTACCCTAAGTAATTGTGAAATCTCGTGATTTATATATTTTCGTTCTTAACTCGGGTAAACGACATTCGCGTATCTGACACGCTTGATTTCATTCATATCTCATCTCTCCTCGACATGCGATTATTTCGGAAAGTTGTTCTTACGCTGTCTAAAAGTAAGAGCAATGAATCTTGAACAAGTAGATGTACTACTACTATGTAAGTAGATACATGTGTACCATTTATATCGCGATAATTTCGATATTATTTCAATTTTTTACATTCGCCTTTCAATTCTTACGAAAGATCTACGTAAACGAAGAGATGACATTCGCAAGAACAGTAATCGTCACGATTATTACGTCGGAGTATTAAAGGTTCTTCCCTATAATAACGAACTAGCGATACCAAACATCTTCCCAGTCGTTTCTCCTTTCGCAAGTGTCAAGCGTGATATTTCGTTGGGTTGAAGAACATATATTTAAGGAGAAAAAAAAAGAAAAAACAAGAAAAAAAAGAAAAAAGAAATCGTCTAAGTACACGGGTTTTATTGTGGCTAAGAAAAAAGTGAGATATCGAAAAAAGAGAAAAAAGAAACAGAAAAATAGAAAAAATAAAAAAAATAAAAGAAGAAGTTGTCAAGAAAGTAAAGACTTCTTTTTTAGGAATCCTTTTTCTTCGTCATTGAGATGGAATTTCTTTAAAGGGTTACCCTTATAGATATCACATGTTTCATCCTATTAAAACTACACTCGTATGTAACTCGCTTTACTACCGATAACGTCGTCTTAGTCGTCCTCGTCCTCGTCCTCATCCTCGTCGTCTTTGTACATCTCGTCTTTGAACTTATCTTCTCGAAACGGCACGACGAGAAGAGAGCAACCGTATTGATTCCCGTTCTTTTGTGTCTCTTTTCGAACGCAATAATGTATCGTCCCGCGGAGAAGTTCCTGTGGTTTAATGACTTCATCGATAGCACACCCAAGAGCGGCCCAGTATTCGCACGTCTATAAATCAAATTCGAGTTTAACTCGTGCAGAGATCGACGAGAAATTTATCACGTTAAACACGAACGAACGAAGCTTTCTCGATCATAGACTATTGCATGACAACAAGCTTGTAGTTTAACGTCTATGATAAATATTTCTGATAAATATCACGAATTATCGTTCCTTCTTTTTCTTTTTTTTTTTTGTTTGATAGATCACAGTGAAAACTATCGAGACCGAGAGTTGACAAAAATTAATTTACAATAAACGAAAGTTACATGATTTTATATCTTATTTTCTTTTTATACGTATAAATTTACATATTCGTACATTTTATTCCTTATCGAACGCCTTATTGAAATGGATATTAATAAATAAATCATTGAATGAAAATATCTATTTATTCATTTCCTTGTTCCATTTTATTTTTTATTTTTATTTTTTTATTTTTATTTTTATTTTCTATACGGATGTATATCCAATTTATTTAAAATCAATCACAAAAAAATATTTATCTTCCTTCTTTATATTGGTTTAGTCTTCATTCTCATATTACCCCATTTAATGTCCACGAAAGGGGAAATTTGACGATGAAATTCTGGTCTATTTTATCTTGGAAATCCTTTATCTTTGTTTTTACCGGTTTCGACCGTTCGGCACCCAATTCTTTTCCTCTCTCTTTCTCTCTCTCTTTCTCATGCTTCGGTACGCAAGCCTAGCATTATAACGGTTTCAGTAATACGATTCTCGCTTCGACGTTTCGCTCTAAGCGTCTCCACATAAAAACGGAAAGCGTTGCTCTCATTTATCGTTCTTTTATCTATAAAAGAACAGAAAATCCGAGAAAGAGAGAGAGAGAGAGAGAGAGAAAAAGCCGTAAAATAGTTTTTGAAATTTGAATCCCCTCTCTTTCTCTTTCTCTTTCTCTTTCTAGTTCTATTTTTTCAATCCTTCCACCATTACGATAAAATCATACATACATAAGACATATCGTAATAAATTTAGGTGAAAATGAAACTATCAACCTTTTGTTATTTAACCGGCGTACTTACAAGTCCACTCCTACAGAGCGGATCACTTTCGTAACTACATGCTAACGTTCGTTTCGAAATCGAATATATATATATATATATATATAATTAATATTTATATCGCATCTTCATTTATCTTATGTAATTCTAAAAGCACGAAACGATTCTATCCCATTTTTATTAGCGCCAAGTTTGCCGGGCCAATTCATGATTATGCATGGAAGGTATGAAGATATGTACCAGATACTAACATCACTCTATTCGCAACGCATTATTACGTCTTATCACCAGCATTTTATTAGCATAATCAAAAGCTATAGAGAATGTATTACAATAATATGGACTGTTGCACGTTACTTCAGCTTATTACGTCAAAATAATTATTAAACTTGTAATGTGATGTTAACTGTCATAGCATATATAGAGAGAGAAAAAGAGAAAGAAAAAAAGAGAAAGAGAGGGTAATTCGTCGCGATAAGAACGAATATATCGAAGCTTCAATGCGATAAAAAAAAATAAAACTTTCTAGTACCCTGATCGCCTCGTAGTAAATTGTACATAAAATAAATTTAAAAAAATGAGAAAAAAAGAAAAGAAAAAAAATGAAGAAATTTATTTTGATCACTAACGGATAAAATTACGAATAGAAATCAAACCTGGATAAATATGTATATACAAACATTTATTCTTTTTAGCCTGTTACGAGCCTGAGAACAAAGTTATACCGATATAAACCTGCTTATGTATTCGTTTAGCTACTATGCAAATCGATGATACACGTCGCTTATTCTCTTTCAGAAATACGAATTGAAAAGACGAAAGAGAGAACGAGAGAGAAGAGAGAGAGAGAAAAGAAAAAGAGAGAGGGAGAAGAGGAAAGGAGAGAGAGAAAAGAGAAAAAGAGAGGGAAATAAGAGAAAAAGAGAGAGAGAGAGAGAGAGAGAGAAGAAAAATAGAAAGAGAGAGAGAGATCCTGGCACGCTGATGCCTCGAACAGTATTTTCCAATGGAAAACGCGCGGACTCTCAAGGCTACCTACTTCTCCTATGCGCCACGCAACTTTGATATGCATATACAAGTACATAGTAGCGAACAGATTCGAGTTTATAGACGTGAATTGGATGAACAAAACTCTGTTCATTTATTTATCATATCTAAAGTAATCCGTTGAAAGTATGATTTGTCTTTAAGTATTATTTTTCTTAAAAAAAATATATATATATAAAAATAAAAGAAAATTTGGTCACATCGTTAACAGTCTGATTCTATGAGATGACTATAAAAAGAAAGAGAGAGAGAGAGAGAGAGAGAAAAAATTAAATCATAAAAAGTAACAAAAAGATCTAAAAGAAATCGATATATAAAAAATAATATAATATAAAAAAATCTATATAAATAAATTTTCCTGTCGAACGATTGGAATTGTTCGGATTGAAGGAAAGATTGGTTTACGTTTCATTTCTTTTCTCGAGTCGACATTCCTAACATACATATGTATATGTGTATGTACATACCGGTAACATCACTCCGTCGTTCAATCTTTTGCGGTTTACGGAACGACCGAGAATAGTATCTTCGTTTCCCATGATGTCTCTCCTTCTTCTACTCACTCCCTTGTTAAAAGGGAATTTACAGAACAGTTTTTACACGAATGTATTTGGAAGGAAGATGTTCTCTTTCGTCCATTCTCTTTTTCGTCCATTTATTCCTCCCTCCCTTCCTTCTTTTCTCTGAAAACGATGAAGCACCGGCTAGACTTTTCTCCACCCACTTCGAGAAATGGGTTAACGAGCTGTCGAGTATCATTGTATAAGTCGAAAGTATTCGACCGCTTCATAAAGGCTCCCTTTTATGTCACTCTCGAAAATATTTTGGGAATGAATGCACGACAGATAAAACCGTTTGAAGACGTAGAATTTACTCTTTACGAGAACAAGAGAGAGAGAGAGAGAGAAACGACTACGATGATTCTCTTTAAATTCATTTCGTTCGGGGAAGACGAACTTCGAGATGAAAATTCATCGTGAATTTGAATTTTTCGAATGTTGTGCGAACTTTTTTGAAAAGAGAGTGAGAAAGAGAGGAAGAGAGAAAAAAGGAGAAAGGGAGAAAGAGAGAGAGAGATAGAGAAAGACAAAGACAAAGATAGAAAATCGGAGAGAAGAATCTAAAAGGAGGATACACCCTCTCGTGTACCACCCACACAGCACTTTTGCTTTCGCGTTCGTCTTACACATACCAGAGATGAAGAAGCTTCGTCTCTCCTACGAGGGGTGCTCACCTCTCTAGTTTTTCTCCTTTCTTTATCTCCCCGGTCGTGTTTAGAGGCGCGCCGTTGTCTGGCTGGCGCATGTCATACGGTTTTTCACGCGAGACCGTCCTCGTCCTAACTCCAGGGCTGTGCTGTACGTCTCTCCGTTTGACGACTGAAAAATATCAATGCTTTAGAAAAATATCGAAAATGCCAACTTCGCTGACCTATGTCATCGTAAAATTATTTAGTATAGAATAGAAAAAAGAATTAAATTCAAAGAACTAATATCGCATACGAATGCTCAAGCGTACTAGCTTACGAAAGGACGTTTATATTACTCGTTACATAGACAAGTATGAGTGTGTATGTAGCGTGAGTAAATGAAAGTGCTATGAATCATACATTCACTCTATGATTATACGCATTCGTGTTAATTATTTGAACGATTATTATTCAAATTGATTAATTGTTATAACAATGGAGTATATCTCATCTGTAAATAGTATTTGTCGAGCTGAATGATTCAGTAAGCTGATAAATAGTCTGTAAATAAATTTTTCGAGACAAGAAAGAGAGAGAGAGAGAGAGAGAGAGAGAGAGAAAGAAACGGAAAAAGAAAGAGAAAGAGAGAAGAATCTCAAGAGAGGTACGTTCGAGTCTTTGAACGGAGCACGGCCCTGGCTTTGCTCGAAAGACGGTCGTGCATTTTGATATCGTCTTGTTGTCGGGCCGTTGCTCGTCGCGCGTCAGTGAGTCACACTCTGCCGGTGCTGCGCCGTACTGACGCGCTCTGACCTCCCTCTGTCTCTCTCTTTCTCTCTCTTGAGAGAGTTATTTATCGACGCAAGGAACGACGCTAAGCGATGAATTATTTCCGGGACAACGAAGGAACTGTATCCTCTAAACTTCGATTTGTCGTACTCTCAAATGATTTCCACAACGAGAAAAAGACGAAAAGAGAAAGAGAGAGGAGAGAGAAATAAAGAAAGAAATTGGAGACTTCTTCCTCGTTTTCACCTTTAAAAAAAATATTCATAGTGCGGAGTCACGCCATAATATGGATGTTTAAGAATCAACACAGTCCCCTAACGTGATATCTACTATTACTACTACTACTGGTATCCGCATAGTCCTATCTTCTCAAAGGCAGCTGGTATAATATTTAAGAATAGCAAAGCTTACGTATCGGACATACGCTAAACATCATACTGTAAACAAAGCCATTTACAAAAAGATAGAAGAAGAAAGAGAGAGAGTGAGAGAGAGAGAGAGAGAGATGATGCATTTTTTTAACACATACAGTTAAATCTTTCGCCGAAATGCTTTTAATCGTTTAACCAAAAACTCTCTCTTTCAAAAGTTTCAGCCATTTGAAAAATTTCTGACTTTTCTCGAACGAAATATTTTCAATCTCGTGTAATTTATATCGTCGTTATTAAAACGACATTTATAATTAGATAAAACGTTTTAAAGTTTAACGATTCGAGTGGAAGCAAAGTATCGAGAGAACTTCCGTAATAATAAATAGAAAATACGAGAGAGTTTCCGAAGCGTTTTCCAAGGAAAGACGACGATCGTAGGCAATCCAATTAGAAAGCCCTTTCTCGATAGGAGAGTAAGTAAGGCGAGGGAGAAGAAGAAACTAGTGGTGCGTTCGCGCGAGCCACGACGAGAGATTTATCTACGACGTCTCGATAAACACATCCGCGAGCGCGCCCGTTTCACTCGAGCGTCAAGAAGCCGCGACTGCAACGATCGAGGTTCCGCACGGCGTCGATTTCTAATCGATAGGGGAATTCTCTTGGCTATTAAATCTCTCGTTATTCATTCGATAGTGTAGGTAACGCTCGTTAAACTCCAATAACGCGACCACGAGAGATACGCGTAAACGAGAGAGAAAAACATAAAAAGAGAGAAAGAGAAAGAGAGAGAGAGAGAGAGATCGGATGCATCTCTTTACCGGTATCAATCGGTACGACTAGGACCTCCACGTAGATAAACCTTATCGGACGATTACATTACGCTAATTTCTCGCTAATTAGGAAATGATTCGATCTATCCGATCCGTGAGAATATCGACTTTCCCGTCTAACTTGAAATTTTATAGAATTGTGACATTCAATTAAATCTTCTCTTGTACGTTAGTTATAATAAACGTGTAACAAACGTTTTTAATTGATTAGTTTGGTTGAACTGAAAGTCTATGTGATATCTCTGGCGGCGCCGCGGGCTAACCGGAGTGGGTGGGGTGGGGAACGGAGAACGGGACGGTTAATAAAGACTTCGCATTAGTAAATCAACGAGCCGTGCTGTATAATGAAATTCCGTTTTTGATTTATAACAGCTCTTACCGATCCTTCACTCTTAGCCCGCCTATCTTGCAATTAAACCGCTTTCTTGCAGCAACAGAACACGGCGAAGGGGAAATCTTGTCCCAGATAGTAAAGGAAGTCCACGTTTCCATAGGTAAATGTCTTTTACTAAAGGACGGAAAGACGTGCGTCTTTCGTTTGTGCATTGTTCTTTCCGCGAACGAAGCGAGCACGAATGAGGAGGGCGCTCGTTTAGCATAAAACAACGTTGTTTAATGGTATTTAGCATATCCTGCTGAGCGGTAGCCTGTCTTACTCGCATATATACGACTCGTGTAATACACGCTCGACCTACCGATATCGTTCCCTCTCTCTATCTCAATCTCTATCTCTATCTCTATATTTATCTTTTTTCCTCATTCCATTTGACATCATAATAATGATATTAATTATACCAATAAGTACCGAAAGGATTCCTTTCTTCGATGGATCCTTCCGACGTCGATGAAATTCCGTTTTTATATTGTTTACTTGGAGATGTATTATATATTTACAATGATCGTATTCTGTATATCTGTTTCATTTTGAATAAATAAAAAAAAAGAAAAAGAAAAGAAAAAATACAAAACCGATCACGTCGCATAAACTTTCATAGAACGTCGTCAAGTAATTTCTCGATTTTGCACCTGCGATCGTCTCGTGCACGTGCACTGTATTATAATTTATCCTTTCCGAAGGAAGTTGTAATTCACGAACAGAAGGGGCAAAACTATCCTGAAATAATATTTTCCTCCTTCTCAAAGAAAAGCATCTCTCTCTCTCTCTCACTCACTCATTGTCAAACAAACGCGTATTTCTAGCACGAAGTTCGTTAAAATTGTCCGAAAGAAATGGAGAAACGAAGAAAAACGAAAAGAAATAGAGATAGAAGTAGGGGGGAAGAAAGAAGGAGAGGAGCCCGGTAGTCTCGAGTCGTCGCAAGAAATCCATCGTTCTTTGTGCACGTTATTAGCGATGCTAATTCGCATTCCAGCGCGAACATAATTGGCTGATATTGTGCCTTCGTTAACCAACCATTCTTCCTTTCGCCTTGCTTCGACGTCGTCGCGGAATGTAAAAACGCGCGTCGATAAAAGACCCGAAGTATTTCGAAGGAAGAAAGAAAAAAGGATCGGAGGTCCGAGTTCTTGCGAACAATTTCCGACGCAATCGATTCTAATAAATGAAGAAACTCAAATATCTTGGCTGAACGATTTTTAATGAGAATTACGAAAAAAAATATTTAATAGGTATTTATGTTTTTCAAATTTTTCCAATTTTTTCTTTCTTTCTTTTCTCACAACTTTGGAAAATAAAATGATATTTTTATTATAATCATTGTTTTGTTTTTATTATAAATATTGTAGTAATTAAAAAATGTATAGGTATACATGTAATTATCATTATATAGAAAAAAATCGCGTCGTGTTAATTTTTTAAAATATTGATAGATGTACTAGTCAACTTATTCGATTTTAATTTTAATATATAATAATAACAAATAATAATATTCGTTCGAATTTCATAGAACGAAGAAAATTCAGAAAGAAAAAGGGGAAATTCGTCGGGAGTTGGTTTAAATCAGAGAAACAAAAGTAAATAGGTGTTAAATACTTAAGTACTTACTTACGAATAGCAGTAATATTAATGGCGGCGCTTTAACTTCGATATAATATGAATTCGAGTACGTAAGAGAGAAAGCCGATGCCTGAGCATCAAAGATTTATCCGTATCATGCACAGTGTCGCACGAGCGCGAGTCCAGGTGCCTCGGAAAGTATATCACAAGCAATATCTCAAACGTGATCGCATGGCTGAGCCGAGCACGTGTCACACGTGATATCCTCAACCGCGTTACGAGAGACACGTGCATGCTTCGCCTCCGAAGCGCATGCTCAGCCACCTTTTAACTCGTCCACGTGGATCATGTTTCGATATATACAAACAAGTTATCTATTAAATTATTATTTAGGGAAATTGTATCAAAGATGTACTTGTAATAGATTTCATAAAGATGCCTGTAATTTATCCCGATTAAATAATTACATGACCTTGAAATCACATTGATACATATTTTTTCAGATTTATCTCATTTTTTCTTCGCAAAATTAAATCTTATTTCATATTCGAAGATTAATGTTTTTGTTACGTATACATTATTCGCATTATTAAATAATCTTTTTTGAATACAAAAATCAAAATTTGGATTATAGAGAAACATTATACGAGTCAAAAATCTATATAAATTCAATTTGTCCTTATATACGATAGCAATCTTTTCTTTGCAAGGAAATAAAATAAACTTTTTAACTCGTCCACATGTACCATATTTCAATATATACAAACAAGTTATCTATTAAATTATTATCTAGGAAAATTGTATCAAAGAAGTACCTGTAATAAATTTTATATAGATAATATTACCTATAATTACCTATAATTACGTGTCTTTGAAAATATCTATAATTACGTGACTTTGATATCACGTTGATTCGTATTTTTTAAGACTTTTGATTTTTTCTGTTTTTTTCTTTTCGAAATTAATTTTTAGTTCATTTTTAAAAGATAAACCTTTTTGCTAAATATACATTATTCACATTATTCAATAATTTTTTTCAAACACGAAAATCAAAATTTGAATTATTGAGGGACAAACGAATGATGCGTTAGTAATTATTCATTATTTCATTATTAATTTTGAATGATTATATTATATATTAATATATATTTACTAATAATATAATATATAATAATATTATATATATATTTACATAAATAATTTTCAATTATTCATCATTCATTATTAATTTAATCAAAAATCTGTATAAATTCAATTTGTTATCTACATTATCTTATTATGTATGATTGTAATCTTTTTTCTTTTGTAAGAAAATAAAACGTACCATTAACCAATACCAATTGTTATGTAATGTTGCATACGTTCTCGAAGGAAATAAAAACGTTTGTAAGTGAATTAATGAGGAATATAGAGAGAGACAGAAAGAAGTCATATATAAAGGAGCGGACGTTGACTGTACTCATTGATAGAACACGTTGATAAGAAAAGTTTATTCAGATGCAATGTTCTCATGGTATCGTTGCAACATGGAGGCCCACGGATGTGCTAAAGCGGACGCGACACAGGCGAAAATAAATATCACCTCGTGATAAATGAGAATAATCGTATGACATCCTGCACGCGTGGTCCTCTCATTGTAGGTAAAGTCGGAAGACGATAGTTTGGCGATCGTCAACGACGTCTCTTATCGTAAAACATATCGTAGAATGTATTGTTATAAGAATAATAGAAACTATATATATAAACTTTCGAAACTATATATATATATATATATATATATATATATATATATATATATATATATATATTATAATTTTCTTTATAAGTATACAAAAAATTGCATAACAGGATATTAATAAACGGTTCATGCAATCTTCTTTTAAAAAATATTACGTTATAAATATGTGTATACATATATACAGATATAACGTAATACATATAAATATAAAGCATAAAAAAAAATCGTATATTATATCAGGACTTTTATGGTCCGAGACGCATTTTCAAAAACGATAATTTTTTAACGAGTTACTAATAATAAAATTTTCTAATGAACATATAAATTCACTCTAGTATTTGAATATTTAATGAAACCTGCATTTTTGAAATATTTTTATTACTTTAATAAATATTTTTTAATTAATTAATAAATTATTTTAGAAAGAAAGACGAAAGAAATATAGGTCTCACATAAAACGTTACTTTGGAGAGAGCGAAACTCTCGTGCAAGGAGTCGATCATTAGCTAATTAATCGCGCTACAAAGTAGTAATAGTCGTAACGGTAATAGTAGTATTAGTATTAGTAGTACCGCTCGTTCAAAAAGGAAGCGGTAAAGTGACTTTAATGGCATATTCACAAACCATGCAATAAGTCAATGATTTCATTGCCGACTCTACTTTTTCTCTTCCTACTTTTTCTTCTCCTTCTCCTCCTTTATTTTTCTTTTTATTTTTCCTGTTTTTCTTCTTCATCTTTTCGTAGTTGAAGGGAATAAAT
Organism: Vespa mandarinia; assembly: GCF_050613455.1. Taxonomy (NCBI): domain Eukaryota; kingdom Metazoa; phylum Arthropoda; class Insecta; order Hymenoptera; family Vespidae; genus Vespa; species Vespa mandarinia. Next base: position 368,096 of record NC_140814.1, on the reverse strand, counting down.
GCAGAAGGATAAAGGTTTATCGATGCATTTTCCGGGCAGTCGGCGTGGCGGCGACTAATTCGGAAAAAACGACCGACCCGACATGACTTTACCATTAGCGGACGCGTCACTCTAGTATATCGTCTACCATTGTGATTATGCTTCTAGGACACCATAACTCCTCGGCGAAGGTGTATACATGGTCGCGCCCACGCTAAGAAAGAGAGAAACAGAAAGAAGAGAGAGAAAAAGAGAAAAAGAAAAAGAAAAATAAAAACGATGATCTCGAACCCTCGCATCTGCCTTGCAAGTCTGACCTTTGACATCGAAAAATGACGATGAAATTTATTAACTATCTTCCATCGTATTGATTGTGAATTATGGGAGTGGCATGTGTGCTAAGTGCCCGACCACACTAATGCGCGTCTCTTTCTTCTAATGCGCTGTTTCTCTTATATCGTTTTTTCAATTTGAGTATACTTCTCAGAAAATAGAGATAATAATACTTGTGAATTCTATTTGCACTACTGTGAGTGTAAGCGTATCTATATCAGTCCAACGAATTTCGAAAAAAAGAAATTTTCACGTGAATAATGCAAACGACATCCCGTTCTTCTTCTTCGCGCGCTAATGTAAAACAATTATGTAAAGAGTAATTCGCGATTTGTTCGTGTGACGGATTGTATCAAAAAAAAAGAAAAAAAGAAAGAAAAAAATGAAAAAGAGAAGTGTACGTAGAATAAAAAAAAGGAAAGAAAGAGAAAAGAAAAGTAAGAGAAACGCGGAGAACAGGGCATGGTTTAACGTACGATTTCCTGATTTTCGTAGCAATTTACCGCAATTTGTCGCCCACGTTGTACGCCAAATGCAAAGTGCACGTAGGCAGAGAGCTGCTCGCAGCGATACAAGCGAGAGCGCTTGGCTCGCTTATACGCATCGGAGCTCGTACGAGGAGTCCGTTCGTTTAACCTACAAATCAGGCTGGTTTTGAGATAGGCGTAGGCGTGTTTATGAGTGTACTCAAATATTCGTCCTCGAGTATGCTCCTTGATCGAATCTCTTTCATCGAAATCGATAGATGATTACGATACGATTAGACTTACGTATTTCCAATGGCTATACTTATATTTATAATCTTAGCAATCGAAAACTTCGTATTTCGTTCTGATTCGGAATCTTTTCTTGTCGAAAAAACGAATCGAAATGATTTTAAGTTAAGAGCGGTATTCGAATACGATATACATATAAAAAATTTCTTATTGGTCTTAACCAATGAGACGGATTCCATTTAGTCTACTAGGAAATGGAACACATGTTCATGTCGCCGAGGAATTCGACGCTATTAATTTAACCGCATTCCGATTATGTTAGCGATCTGCCGCACTCTTATAGAAGAAAGAAATGATTTTAAACGGGTTGCCTGTTAATTCTATCTCTCCTTTGTGTGTGTGTGTGTGTGTGTGTACATATAGAGACATATATATCTATATTGTACAAGGCTTAATGTGATTCTTTTTTCTTGTAATTAATAGAATATTTCGTTTCCGCGTATAAATAACTAAGATGAAAAAATCGTCGAGACAACGAGGACGTCATCCTCGCGAGGAAAAGAAAAAAAATTTGTTTTAAAGAATAACATCGAGGATATATTAGCTCGTTATTTGAGTCTTTATCCAACGAATCAGCATGGTAAAAAAATGGTGAAATCATCTCGAGTTAGGTTGATTCTATCTGAGCGACGCGAGTCATCGAAGATTGCACAATTTTTAAAAATAAATCCTCCCAAAGTCGAGCTCGAGTAACATAACGGCAGAATATTTTGCAGAGGCATTAATCATTCGAAGGATTCTACATTAGCGCGAGTTAGTCTACCGTGTCTATGGCATGTCCCCTCTCACCCCTTCTCACCATCTCTATTAATGAGTACTCGTGGTCTCTTTTAACTTCCGTGCGTGTACAAGAAGTACGCTAATGCGGTAGCTACTCGTTAATCATTATTACAACGTAATCAAACGGCGGTAGCAGTGCACAAAATTATCGGTTGGCAAGGTACTCTTAATAAAATTAGGGATTACGCTTTTCCCCGATACAGTTTCTAATACGTTTCTTCTAGCTTGGTGGTCGTCATAAATACGTTCAATCGTAAGAATGAATCGCATAGATAAACTTCTTGAAGTGAAATACAGAAACGAGATAAATATATTATACCAAAGATGTAAAATCATTCTTCTATTCTGGAATTTGAAGATCGAATCGTAATAAGTTATGCTTAAACGACGAGTGAAGTTTGTCGGCCTCTGCTTCCCACCATTTGAGACGCGTCCAATTAGTTCGTTTTATACGAGTTACTGAACGTCCGCTTTTCTAGACTCAAGCATCCATGAAAACGTTCAATGAAAATGTTGACCAAGTTATTACTCGCAATATGGCGAAATTGCCCGTACCACTCTCGCTAAGTATTCAACGTTTCGAATTGTTCAAGTGTATATATAAAAGAGAAAGAGAGAGAGAGAGAGAGAGAGAGAGAGAGAGAGAGATGGGTAGATAGAAAAAGAGAGAGACAAAGGGAAAACGAAACAACTAAATTGGCCGACTACCGTTTAGAGATTTCCTCAATCATTTCATCAGTCAGTATTATCAGGGCCGAGCCGTCTGTTCTCGACGTAGGCCGGATCAATCCCACGCGATCCCATCGACTCGTTGACGTCAACGTCGTCATCGTTATCTTTTTCCCTATCTCTCTCTTTTTCTTTTTACTTCTTCTTTCTATTTAAAAGAAAAGAGAAAATAAGGATTCATTTGGTTGGCGATCGCGTACGTGGCGTAATTCTCGATATCGTGCCTTGACTAAACCCACATGTTTTATCGGCTCACACTCGAGAACCGAACGAACAAACATTTACTCTCGATTTCTTCGAATCATCACGAACTACTGTTTTTTGCAAGAAACCTTTCTCTTTCCTAACGAACCGTACATAGTCTCAAATAAAAATCTAGTATAATAGATCATACAAACGCTTTCGATCAGAACTCACGATTCTAATAATAGTTTCTTTTAAACCTTCGACTCTATTAATTCTGAAACATATCAAAGAAATAAAAAAAAGTAAAGAAAAAGTAAAAAGTATGCAATTTCACAAGGGTTCTTCTTAATTCTATAAATACGTATATTGTACAAATGTCATGTAATTAATATACGTGAAACATACTCAACACACACATATTTCTATATATCTATAAAAAATGTACATTAAATATACATCATTCGTTCGTTCGTTCATTCGCATTAACATTAAAGAAATATCGGTGGATTTATCGAACGAATTAATTTCATAAATTACGCGTACGAACGTGGATCGATGCCCAACACAAGATACCTACATACGCGAGTTCTCCAAGTATCCAACCGAGACCATTGAGTAGCTTTTTATCTTGTCCCTTCCTCCTTCTTCGTCGGACGATGAATCGAACGGGAGAAGTCGAAGAAGAATCCTCTTCCTTTCCTTCTTCACTCCCTCCTCTCTTCTTCTGCTTTCAACGTTCCTATCTGTCGTATCCATCCGTTCGACGAGGAGAAGCGTCGATCGAATCAAGTTCAAGGCGAACTCGGCTGATCAGAATGCGAGAAACATTTTCTATGGGGATACCTCAGATACCAAGTAGGGTGCAAGTTTCCTTAGAAGGGTTGTGTTCGTCTTTCTCCCTATTTTTCCTCTTCTCTCTCTCTCTTTCTCTCTCTCTCTCTCTCCCTCTCTCTCTCTCTCTTGTTCTCTCTCTTGCTTTCTTTCTGGAAAAAAAAATATTCGAGTAAACCGATCGATTTTATAGGAAAATTCTAACGTGATCCTTCGATTCTAAACGATATGATACACGAAAAATATATTCCATTCGTTTTTCATATAAACACGTTTTCTAACAGTTCTGAAAGAAACTTCCTTGATTAGATCAGAGAATTCATGGTATGTATCATTTTCTTTTCTACATACCTTTTCATTAAGGCAACGCGTTTCCGTAGGAACAGGCCCTTCGATTCTTTTTGTTAGGACAAGAAATGACATTGTATCAATGGTCGAGTTCGCGGAACGCTTTGCACTCGTTATACGTGAGAGCATTTCACAAAAACTCGCACGAGAACTTCCGTCGTCGTCGTCGTCGTTGTCCTTCGTTTTCATTGTCGTTGTCATCGTCGTTGTAGTCGTCGTCGTCGTCGTTGGTGTTGGACTAAGAACATAAAAGTACCTACATCCGCTCGTTTTATTCACAAGAGAGAAGAGGAAAAGTCCATGAAACTAGTCTGCCGACGTCCATCATTTCATCGGCGTTACGTCTTCGCAAACAGAATGAAATCGTGTCTTGAATATCTTTCATGTGGAAAAAAGAAAGTAAGGAAACAGAAAGTAAAGAAAAAGAAAAAAAGAAAAAGAACAAGAAAGAAAAAGAAGAAGAAAAAAAGAAGGAGAACGAAGGTCATTTCAAAGCTGGATCTTTAAAAAAGATAAAAGAGATCCAACTTAAGATCTTTAAAAAATATTTCGATACGACGAACGAAAAATAAGAGAAAGCCTTAAGATTTTGTTTAGTTTTACCAAATAACATTTACTTGGTAAAACAATAAATTTCTTCTTGTATTATAATGTCAATATAGTGTCATTTTCATGGTCAATATCGTCAAAGAAAAGTAAGCAAAGGAGTAGTTTGATGATGACTTGTAATCACTTATTTATCTTAACTGAAAAAGGAAGTATATCACTCGTGCTATACATGTCAAACCTTCTCGACCATTTTTCTTTCTTCTTTTTTTTCTTTCTTTCTCTTTCTATTTCTCTCTCTCTCTCTCTCTCTCTCTCTCTCTTTCTGTCTCTTTCTTTCTTCTATCCTTGCTAACCACGAATAATGGAAATGTGGCTTTTGCGGTTTTTGCCTCGCCACATCACACGAACGCGCATATTTAACTATCTCAGAGCGTGCCACTGTCGTCTTGACGCGAATAACCGAGGGATGGGCTTGTTACGAACGTTCTCGTTTGCTTTCTACAATTCGATAATATTATTTCAATTTATTAATACTAATTGTATTAAGAACGTATATTAAACAATTACAAAGCCGAATTCTTTTATTAACGTACTGAAATGAAATGGAAAAATACAAAATATAAGAAAAAAGCTTTCAAAAACTAAAAAATATTCCATCGAATCAATAATAATATATGTGAAATGCATGAATAATAATGATAATAAATAATAATATAATAATAATAATAATAATAATAATAATAATAATAAAAATAATAATAATAATAATAATAATAATAAAAATAATAATAATAATAATAATAATAATAATCTGTAATTCAGATATAGATGTTCCAAGAAATCGAATAATCAATGACGTGAATGATCAGTGAGTTAAAGTTTTGTTTACCCTATTAGGCATTTAAAAGTGTTATGTCTATCCCAATTTGTGTAAGTTAACAAAGTACGGAATTCTATAGATTGGATACTCCTCGCAGGGAACTCATCCACTCTCTCTCGTGTAGTAGAAACGAAGGGAAGTCATCTTTGAAGGAGTAGCATGGAAGAGATCGATCGGAAAGTGCTTTCGAGAAGACCGCGGTAGACGTCGTCGACTTGAGGTTGTGAGTTGCACGCGACAATGGCTGGCGTGGGCGGCTGCGACGTTCTTCCTCAAAGGTGTTTAGAAATCAAAGAGAGTCGGGGCTCGCCTCGGAGGAGCCCTGGAGGAGTCATTGTTTCATCGCCATTCCAGCGAACAACAAACAACGATGACGAAGTTTCGAGAACGACGATTCTATGCTACGAAACAGCTACTCTTGCATAACGATCTGATTGTTTATAAATTATACAACTATCTTTCAATATACGGCGCCTTACTTATTCTCGTTCTTTACGATTATGATCGTGTAAAAGGGGTTAAAAAATATAGATAAGAGAAAAGGATGGAACAATTTTTGGAAGAGTTTCTATCATCGAAAGAGAACTTCTCTCTTGACTTATGACTTCCGTTTGGAACATTCAAACTTCAACGAACGATATACACGAACCGTTTCTATTTTCCGATGAGTTACAACTTCCTTATTTCGATAAGATATGTCGATACGTTGGAAACAACACGATCGAAAGTGCATTTTAAGATTTAGAAGAATAGAGAGGAAAAGGAACTACATAAAATCCTTAAGAATTGAACGTTAATTAAATTACTCGATTACATAACAATGAATCAATTATTTTCTATGTTTCTGTTTTTTTTTAAATATATTTTCCTTATCGAAAATACATAAATGACAATGTATAAACAATATTCCTTACTAACTAAACTCACAGACGGACGACATTCCAAACAGAAAGATAAAGGTTATCGAAGTCTAGTCTCCATAACAGACGGCACCGACTTCGTAAGAGGTACCGCAGACGAGAAAGAACTTAACGGGAGAAACGGGACGAGAAGGGAAGGAACGGTTTTGGGCTGAAGAAAAATGCAAAAGACCACCTAGATCGGAAAACACAAAAACATGATTCTTAACTATAGTTCGTGTTAACTTCGTGATTTAAAAGTCTCGCAGACCAAATGTAAAACGTTTGGAGGAACGCGTCTCACGGTTTAGTCGAGATCGAAAATTTATATCGTCTCGTAGGTGCCATTACTTTTTCTTTTGAATTTGTCGATACAATTTTCAACTTTTCTCTTGAGATACGTCTCATCGCGGGAATTAAATGGCCGCTATTCCATTTATATCGATGGATGCGTAAATGCAGTAAGTATTTGTTTTCTATGCTGTGAACAAACGAACGAAAAGACGAGGGACCACCTTGTCGCGAATGTTAGCTTTTAGCGTTCTACAGAGTTTTAGTATCCTTTGCAGGACGCCTCCATAGTCGTTGTAAAGATCAGGATTTCAGTGTGATGCCAGCCACGTTTTAAACTGAGCGACGACCGTCGTTTGTCAGATGTTTCCTGTGCTCCTTCGAACTAGGAAATGTTATCCTTGAGAGAAAGAAAATGAAGAAGAAGATGAAGAAAAGAGAAAGAAAAAGAAGAAAAATGAGAAAGAGAAAGATAACGGGTCTTTACTAAATAATTCATCTTCATTCCACATTCACCGATCAACGACGACAACGACGACGACGACGACGACAACAACGACGACAACGTGGACTCGCTTTAAGACTCGAAATCGATTCTACAGAGGCTCCTCCGAACGTCGTATTTTTTTCACGGTCACGCAAAGAGAGTAGTGAGAGCATTTGTCGGACTGTAAATTGGCTGGCATGCGAGAGAAAGAAAGAGAAGGAGAGAAAAAGTAAGAGAAGGAGAGCCTTCACCATCGGCTCTTGTCGCCCGAGGTTTGCCAGTGTCGAGGTCCGATTCAACAATGGCTCCTCTCCCAGAGAAAAATCGCTGCACACGAAGCTGCACACGCGCACGTCCAGAGGAAAAGAGAGACGGAGACGAAGCCGAAGAAGAAGGAGAAGAGGAGGACGAAGAAGTAAGTAGAAGCGGCGCGCGGTTACATTAACAAACAATGGCTTGGAGGGGTTCGCGTACGCTCGAGGAAAGAAATGATGCTTACGCTGCCGGACGAGTTCTCTCCAAGACGAAGAGAAAACGCGAAGAAGAAGAAGAAGAAGAAAAGGACGAAGAAGAAAAAAGAAGAGAAATCGACGTCGAGAAACGGAAGCCAACCACCGCTAGTCGTTGAGTCTTCAGCTAACGAGATGTAACTGAGGAACGTTTCTTTAAATCCTTCGAGATGTTTGTAAGCGTGGCTTGTTTTATTCCATTCCAACTGTAATCAGGGGAGGAGGGGTAAAATTTTATAAAATGAGACGAGAGACGATGTCGAATAGTACCTAGGGAATAATTTGTCTGCGAGAGAAGAAAGGGCAAAAGGATTATGTAACAGATTTTCAAGCTTCTACTTATACGGGATGTTTCAGTGAAAAGCATGGGAGGTTCAAAGTAGTCGAGACTCTGTTTCTGTTTGTCTGTTTGTCTCTCTATCTCTCTCTTTATCTTTCTTCTTTCCTCACGGTCAAAGATTCTTCCTCTTCGTATGTGAGATGCATCTGGTACCTTCATTAGAATAATTGCGTAGCGCGGTATGATTAAGTGCACCCTATACATTTTTAGACGTTACACGTACGAACTTTTTTTTTATCATTTCCTTGTACGGATACGCAAATTGCACGTAAATGATTTGCGTATCTGTGTTTTTAATCATTATCATTGAAATAAATCGATGAAAAATCATCTTATATCTTCTCTATCCATATCCCCATATCCAAATCAAGAAATTTGATCGCTAAACGTATCATCTTTCTAAAAAATGAGAAAGTCTCTAAAACATGATCCCATTTATACAAAGGTCACTTCTACGGACAAACTTCTCCCACGCTGATATCATTTCTATTATTATCTGTATCTCGTGTCGTTGCGAATGACGTCGTCCATACCGACATCGTCCAGCTCGTCGTCCACACCGCGAGAGAATTAGCAAGCACGAAAGACAACTATGTATGACCCCGAAGTGAAACGGTACGCGGATAACGTAGTTACTTAGTTACTTAGTAACTTCAAGGAGCTTCATGGAGAAGCAGGAAGCAGGCGAAAGCAAGGACTACGAGGAGCAAGAAGACATCGTGTCTTTACAACGAACAATAAGAACAATAAGAGAATAAGACGCGTCCATTCGTCCAAACGTAACACCACGAGCATTCGTTCCCACGAATCTCTTAGATGCTTTCGAAATTTGTAACTCGTCTCTAACGGCGAATGCAAAGAAACGAAATGAGAACACTACAAATGATTTAAAACACTTTTACGGGCACATTGATATATCACTGTATCCGTGTTACAGTTTTTAAAAAAATTACGAAATTGATTATTATTTATCACACGTTATTTTTTTTACGCAATTATGAAAATATTTATAGATTTTAATTTTCTTCATTATTTGTTTGTTCATTAACTAAGATATTATTTAGAGAATCTTAGTATGCGAATATTGTTCTAGATTATGAATAATCAATTATCTAAGAATGTTTGAATTTATTCTAAAAAATAAAAACCGCGAGAAAACCCTTGACTGAAATCTGACTCTTTTTATATCAATGTTTCATAAACTATAAAATTGAATAAATGTTCCGCGAAAAATTATAAAAATTAATATTATTTTATTATTTTTATCTGTTATGTTTAACATAATTAAAATTGGAGAATAAATGTTTGTTTTGTCTTCTTAACCGTTATATTTATTTGCTTAATTTATTAAGTTATTAATATCTACCTTCCCCCATAAAATAACCAATGTGTACCATTAAAAATTTTAGATTTTACGAAGTGTTCTATCATAGAAAAAGTTTCAGTATAATGCTATTTTACAAAATACAATAAGAACAACCTAATCCTAGAAAAAACAAATCCCTAAAAGTATTATAATTCAATACCATTATATAAAATAGAATTGAAGCAATCAACAACTTAAATAAAAACAAGGTTAAACCTAAAGAAAAAACAGAATCTCCAAAAATATTACAATCATTCTCAATTTTAACGTGAACATGTTTTTCCCGTGACTCTCGTGTCTCATTGGCATCGTTTCCGCGATAATTGTGGCAACGAGATGCCACTTGACTCGTGCCACTGCACTCTCTCTCTCTCTCTCTCTCTCTCTCTCTCCTCCGTCTGTCTGTCTGTCTGTCTTTCTCTTGTTCACGATGCGAATACTATGGTAATCCAAAGAAGGATCTTAGAATGAGAAGAAGAAGAAGACGAAGAGAAGGAACAGAGAAGAGAAGCTGGTAAAGCAAAATGGTGGGGAGACGACTGCACGGGCCTTCAAACACGCCGCCCGCGCGCTGCACGGTAGGAGAGCGCGTTTCGTACATGAATGGTAATGGGGGAGAGGGGGGGAAACGAGTTCTCGTTCCGTGTGCACCGACGTAATCGCGTTATCTTAAGGCTCTGGACTGACCAGGCGCACCCGATCGGAGGACGATGAGAAAGAGAGAGAGAGAGAGAGAGAGAGAGAGAAGAAGACACGATATTGAACGGTTTTTTCTACATCCACATAAACCGATTCTCACTGACTTTCCATCAACTAAAATAATGTTTACGTATATCATCGAATAACTTGATAACGATCACAAGCAATCGTCGATGAAATAACGTGTAATCATCACGTGACTTTTTATATAAAAAATATGTTTTTAGAACAACGATAAATGTTGTTCTAATTGGTTAATCCTGATGATTAACTCATTCGATATATTTGTCGGATTATTTATTTCAACGTTTATAACGTCGAGGTAAATATAATATTATTCGAGGGAATGTTACATTAAGAAGTAATTATAATTACGAATTAATCGCTCGATGTGAAATGCGATTACATTCGAAAGAAATTAACTCTTAAATGACATTAAATTGTACGAAATAATGAAATACTCTCTCTCTCTCTCTCTCTCTCTCTCTCTCTCTCTCTCTCTCTCTCTCTCTCTCTCTCTCTTTCTGTTATTATTCCCTTTCCAGTTATATTCGTGAATAATCGAGAGTGTAATTTTCTTCTCAACGAACGATGACGATTAACTTCGATGGTAATAACTTGAAATTCCGAGATGGAATCACTACAGCAGAGCCGTCCTTCGTCCCTGTCATTTAATAATCTTAACGGATCGTGAGAAAAGACTCGGAGCCAAACTCAGATACGAACGAGATTCGCTTACGAAATCGTTCGGTGCGTGTGTCGAATCGATCGAGGACCGCAATCGTTATTCCCTTTCGATCTTTTATTTAATCTTACGCGTCGTGTTAATTGCACAGGAATGAGAATTAGTCGATAATTACCTGCCCGGAATGAGGAGTATAATGCCAACCGAGGACGCGTAGTAAGGCCATTCGTCCGGTGCGACCATTTTTCTTTTTTTGTTTTTTTTGTTGTTTGTTTTTTCTTTAAACCATTCCTTTGCAAATTCGATCATTACAAAAGGAATCATATTGAGTGGTATGCATTCCAAGGGACTGCGGAGTTCGTGTCAACCATTAGAAGGCACGATAGAGAAGCTCGTATACATAATAAAGGATTCGTGTTATATAAACTCGAGAAAAAGAAAAAAAAATAAAGAGAGAAAGAGAAAGAGAGAGAGAGAGGGAGAGAGAGAGGGAGAGAGAGAGGGAGAGAGAGAGTGAAAAAAAGAAAGGGAAACAAACAAAACCACGATGTGGAATCGTCGACGTCAATCTGAGTTCACGCCTCGTTCCAAGCAGTTAATTGCGGTGTAATCTTTTGGCTCCGTTAGGGACTCGCTATTATACGAACCATAAGAGGAAAAGAAAGAAAGAGAGAGAGAGAAAGGCACCGCCTTGAAAAATGGTTTTCTAAATGCTCGATGTGTTTTGTTTGAAATATCATACATATAATTCTATATCGTCTGTAACGTGCAGATTATAAAACGAAACCTTTGATAATGTTCTTCATAAATTAGCCTTTCAAATTGTGATGTAAAAAAAGGAAAAAAGAAAAAAGTAAAAAAAAGAAAGAAAGAAGGAAAAAATAAGCAGAAGATTCGTAATGTTTTAGAAAAACATGAAAAATGTATAACTTCATTCAATGCTTTTCAACGCGATCTGTTTTCTCCCACCTTCTTTATCTCTCTATCTTCCTTTCTCTCGTTCTACGTCCGGCCGTCGCTTTGTGTGGCTCTTTACACCACAAAGAAACCACAAACGGGGTGTCACTGTTCCATTGCGTGAGATAATGCATCGGCTTGCGTATACTTTTACGCACAAAAGCAGCTTCGCGGCAGGCTTACGTGCCTTTGTACAAGCCCTTCGTGCGATGCGAACGCTGCATAATAATGTCATTGCGGCATGCTCGCACGGTGAATCACGAAAGTTCAACGGTGCGAAGAGTTTTCTATTCATCCCTCTCCCTCCTCTTCACCCTTCCCCCTCGCTCTCTCTTTCTTCCCTAACCATTCGATTCATATTCGAAATAATACGATCGATAAGATACGTGAAAAAAACGTTCTATTGATCGAATTAACGTTGAAAAGAAATAATATCTATTATAAATATACATAGATATATAAGAAATATATAAAGTGACATATACAAAGATGATATTTTAGGATATATATCTTAGGATATTCTAAAAATCGAAAAATCCTTTCTTTTTGAGGCTAATTTTTTTCTCGAATTGTAAAACTACAAGCCTAGGAAAGTTTCACATATCTGTATATTTAGATATAAAATTATATATATATATGTATATACACACACATATATATATGTATATACATATATATATACATATATGTATATGTAGGAAATATATATATATATAAATATGTAGGAAATGAAACAGCGGAATACGAAGGCGTTTTTTCGAGATAAGTCGACTGCTTTTATCAACGTCCGACCGGTAATTCGGTTTGAATTGTTGTCAAGATAAGACGTGTGCACTAGTGACAATTAACGAATAAATACTATACAATTCGAGTACGTAAATATAATGTACAGAACATATACGTGTGTTTGCCAAATCTAGTAATTTTGAGATAGTGGGCAGTTACAAATGTATCCAACCAAAAAATTTCTAAATTACAGTTCTAATTAAGGAAAAAAAATCTCTATCATGGCATCTTGTACTCAAATGGCTCTACAGTTGCCTGTTAAAGAACAGGCAATAGTGCTCGACTATGTTAATGGAATATCTGTTGAAGAGTACGTAACAGCAATTGGTCAAATAATTGGTCCCAAAAACATTGAATTTGTATCGCCAATCTCTAATGATTTTGTGTATATATTTCTTAATAGTAAGGAAATGGTGAACAAGCTCATAAATATTAATACCGTAATAAACATTGGAACACACGTTTTGAAAATACGTCCATTAATTCCAAGATCAATACGAATTATCTTATCTAACGTGTGTCCAATAATTCCACCCTTTATTATAGAAAAGGAGCTCGCCAAATTGAATGTCCAACCAATTTCGCAAATAATGTTCATCAAGCAAAATATTGACGATCCCAATTACGCTCATATATGTGGCTCGGATAGAGAGATGTACATCCAACTTGAGGATGGATCAAAATTACCAGAAATACTTGAGATAAACTATGATGATACAAACTACTCTATCCTGTTAATTATGGATGAAATCACGTGTAAAGAAGAACATACTAACGAAAACTCCAAAATAGAAACTCCAACAGAAAATATATTAAATATTAAAGATGAAAAAAATAATGAAAAAGATACCATGAATACTCAAATTAAAAAAATACATGAAGATGTTCCAGTAAGAAATTCAACTTGGATTCCTCAACCTAGTACATCAAAAGCTACTGAAATTATACCTTATCCAAAAATCTTTACTGAATCATTATCAACGTCGTTATTTACACATAATTTCAAAAAGGGTTCAGAAATGAAGAAAGAAAGAAGGCCAACAAACAGCAAAATCATATTACAAAATCAAAAGAGAACTAAGAGATCAAAACCGAGTAAAAAGGATATCTTTCAGCATTTACAACCAGCTAAAAATTTTATTATAGCCAATATGAAAAGATATCATCTCAATTTTCAAAGTATCATAGAATTAATATTTAATACCTATAGTTATTCAAATTTTGTCTTAATTGCCCGAAGTTATACAAAAGACATCCCCGCACTCATTGATTTGCTGTTAAACATTAAAGAGTTTATTAGTAACCGACCCTTAAAAAATCAAATCGCTAGAATAATTAGAGGTCTAATAATGACTACCAATTAAATTCAAATTATTGTTACTACTAGATATACGTACATATATAATCAAATGTATGAGAAAAAGGATTATCCATACTATAACTTAATTCCAAGTAGCCAATACAGTTTCAAAATTAGGGAGATTGTGCACAGTGTATGTTCGAATGTTCGAATGAATTTCCAAAATAGGATTAACAAATGTAATTTACACTACATATGTAGTTACATATATATATATATATATATATATATATATATATATATGTAATATATTCAAATTAGAACAAATTTTTACTGAGGTTTCAAACGTTTAATACAAAAAAAAATATTTTAAAGAAAAATAATAAAAAAAGAACGAACAAATATTTGATCGGTCGATAAAACGAACCAAAAAATGCAAAATTTTATTTGGAACAATCTTGCTGTACAAATTATTTGATATCACAAAAAAAAAGAAAGGAAGAGCAAGAAATTATTTAGACATATCAAACTATCAAAAAGATTCCACCCATGTTGCAAATGAGCCTCGCCGTATTCCGGTCGCTTTTAATTCAGTACTCAATTTGGATTAAAATCCATAAAATCCACCATTACGAACCGATACAATGATTGACCGATAGCATTCGAAGAACGCTGATCGAAAAGGCTAATGATCGTAAAATGTCAATAAAATCACGGAATTTTCTATTCATCATTATTTCTTTGTTTACTCTTTCTCTTTGGATCCGAATTTTCGATGGTTATGCATCGGCACGCGACAAGTAATTACTATTAAACGACCTTTCTCTCTCACTCTCACTCTCTCACTCTCTTACTTTCTCACTCTCTCATGTAAATGACGCGTGAGGAGTATATTTCTTTTGAGGGAAAAAGATGGACCCATTGATTCTGATCGATTTCTATTCATTTTAAATTTTCCAAACAATTCGACGATCCTATTCACCTTTTTTCCACCAACGAAAAAGAGAAAGTATTCCACTGAGCGAATCATTTCTGCCAGTCCCTTTCAGTTCATCCTTTCTTTATTTTATTTTTCTTTTCTTTTTTTTTCTTATTTCTCTTCTTCTTTCCTTTTCTTTTCTTTTTGTTTTTGTTTTCGTTCTTTTTATTCTGGAATTCAGGTTCGGACGGTCTAAGGAAATATCACGACTGGGTGGTCCGTTTCGGTGGCTACATTGAGACGTCAGCGGTACGGTAACTCGGCCGAGTTCCTCTCAAGCTAGCGTGCGTTCGTTCCTGCAAATCGTGCCGACTCTCGAAAGAAGCTTGAAATATCGTGCAAGGAAGAAATCTCTCTTTCTCTCTCCCTCCCCTCTCTCTTTCTTTTTTGAAGAAAGAAGCAAACACTACCATTATCGATCCCGCGCCAACGACGTTTACGTTGCCGAAAATCAAGATCACCCAAGAAGATTGTACAAAAAAACAAAACCGCATTTACATTACACATGACTTTTTCAAAAATGTAGCCTCTATAAATATTATGGAAATAATTTTTTAAATTATAATTATAACACCCTAACAACAATCAAATATTTATACGTTTATAAGTACAAAAATGTATTTATAAGTCAAAATAAGAGTACATCATTTATTATTAAGATTTATTAAAATAAATATTTATAGATGTCCTTTATACATATTCAATAAATATTAATAACAATTAATTAAATAAAATAAACAAATAATTAATTAAAATAAATATAAAATATCATAATAAATATAAATAATCGTAATCAACATAAATAATCGTAAATAAAAACATTGTACTACTTAACGATTTATATCGATATTAACCTATAAAAGTATGATCATAGAAAACTATACGAAGAACAATACAGTGGCATGTT
>NC_140814.1:330000-347500 GCF_050613455.1 Vespa mandarinia | reverse complement strand
AGAGAGAGAGAGAAAGAGAAGATATAATAATAATGTAATAAAAAACCCCTCCCCCAAAAAAGAGAGGGAAAAAAACTTAATACAGTATATCGAAGACGTAATGACTGTAAGCGAACAACGTCGACGTCGAATATGACGACGACAACGACGAAATGGCGAACGAATCGAAAAACGATCGAGCAGGCACGTAATGGGCCATCGGCTCCGTATTTTTCGTCGATTATAACCCAATCAACGAGCCAAGCCGCGAAAGTAGTGGTGGATGAGGGCTAATATGGAGCCGGATTGCAGCTGGCCGTACCGTTTGCGCAATGCAGGATGCACTAATATGGTTTCGCGAGCTTCGATAGAAAGCGAGATACATACGTTATGAGCTCGTCGTCGCTTGTTTTGCATACGCGTTGTGTACGCGCTGAGAGCAAAAATCTTTCGTTCTTATATTATGTGAAAAGAAAGAGAGAGAGAGAGAGAGAGAGAGAGAGAGAGAGAGAGAGAGAGAGAAAAAGAAAGAGAGAGAGAGAGAGAGAGAGAGAAAAAGAGAAAGAGAGAGAGAGAGAGAAAAAGAGAGAGAGAGAGAGAGAAAAAGAGAAAGAGAGAGAGAGAGAGAGAAAAAGAGAGAGAGAGAGAGAGAGAGGAAGAGAGAATGAGTTTCGGGTCAACGGGCGTAGTTCTTTTCACTCAACTTTTTTCTTTTCTTTTTTCCGATATTAAACTCCTGCAGAATCCGTTAAATCTCGATGTGAAGTTATATAAAGCATTCAAGATTTATGCTTAATTATCGAATTTTAAAATCGACCAAGTAAATATATTGAATTGAACCGAAAACACATTTCGATTGTTTTAAATGATACGCACGATTCGAAATGAACCCCGATAAATTTATTTATTACAAAAAAAAAAGAAAAGAAAAAAGAAATTATAGACTTGATCATATGGCTTTCAATATACGCATGTTTATGCTTTTTTTTTTAATAATAGTATCGTTATACATCTAACGTAAATACTGATATATTTTGATACATATCAATCAGTAATCATGTATAAACAGTAGATGCGAATTTTCCTGTAAACCCTCAACGTCTTACATTCTCTTTCTAAATCCTTTCTTCTTATATTAACAATTAAACAGAGTTATATAAATATAAATGCAACTATAGTTATTAACTCAAAAGAGTACTCTCTGTGATATTGGTCTTAGAACATTGTACCACGATTTATTTCATTCTACCGATTCATTTGCGCAAAAGACGTTTCGAAGGACGAAAAATGAATTTCCATTAGAGGACATAGAAGTGAGAGTTAGTCCTCTCCGTGTAATTACACCTGTCGCGTGAGACGATGAGAGAAAAAGTCATCGATGTTGCGACAAAGTGACAAAGGGAAACGTTGACGACGACGACGACGACGACGACGACGACGACAATGATGGCAGATGCCTTCCTTGGACGCTTTCGTTCAAGTCAACGGCCCTAAACTACAGGCGGAAGGGGCGGAAACGTCGAGCTGCACATAAATAAGTGCCTGGAAACCACAATGCCTTCTCAGAGACGTCGCGTGTGGGCAGACGAAGCGGTATGGACGCCTTTCTCTCTCTCTCTCTCTCTCTCTCTCTCTCTCTCTCTCTCTCTCTCTCTCTCTCTCTCTCTTTCTCTCTTTCTTTTTCTTTCTCTCATCTTCGACCTGAAAATCAATGTGAAACAATTTGACCGAAGACCTTTCACGTGACATACCGTAAATCTCTGGTACATCGAAGGAATTATTTTTACCGGTGCCTCTTCTCTCACAACGTGATCTACGCTTAGACTCATATTCAAAAATAAGAGACAAACTAGAAAAGATATGTATAGGTAGATATATACGTATGTATGTATAGGTATGTATATATTTATGTATATGTATATATGTATATATAATATGAAAGAAAAAAAGGAAGATGATCATAGTTCCATCAACTAAATTGAGTCGTAATCTCGATCGATTGTATGTTTGAAACTTTCATCGATAGTATTATACTATACTACTATTATTATTACTACGTAAATGTTCTTGACGCTCGTTAAGCTGGTTTCTTGACTTATGATTATTCCTGGTGAAAAGCGAATAATCAGGAAAAGTATTAATGAAAGAGAATCGTTAAGAAATAAAAGAGTAGAAGACAGAAAGAGAGAGAGAGAGAGAGAGAGAGAGAGAGAGAGAGAGAGAGAGAGAGAAAGAGAAATGTATGGAGTAAGAGGTAAAAAATAAAGTGTAATGGGTTCTAGTATAGAATTTGAATTAATAATACTCTCTCTTTCTTTCTTTCTTGGTTTTTTATCTCAATTTTCTATCGAACTCGAACATTATGCTCAAACGTATAAAAGCTAGCTCAATGTCGTTTTAACGCGCGTGCCACGTTGAATACCGGTATTCCAAGACGATTATTCCCTGCGAATGTACTCGAAACGACGTAAACGCTCTCGCTCTCACTTAAGAGAAACGTAGTGTATATCGTTCGATGATTACACGATCATCGAATTACAGAGTTATGGAAGCAAGAGGCAAAACGATTATAAGATTGACGATTGTAATGGAATTTCTCGGATGAGACTCGTTACGGGCAAAACTTATTTCTTTCGTGGAAACGACATTAACTCTTACTTCCCGTATCCTTTAGTTAACAGCATACTACACTAGAAGAGATCCTTGGAAATCGTTTTGTGGTGAAATCGCAACGCATATCATGTTACATGACGACTGATTTCTTAGAAGACCGAGAGAGATAAATTGAACGTACGATACACCGAATTTTCAATGTTTCTTTTTCTTTAAATCGTATTACTATTAGCTATACGAGAAATTTAATTGAGACGATGTTAACCTTCGAACGTTCGCTATAGTACTGAGATATCGTTTATCTTCGGTAAAAGAGACGAATAAACACTACGTGCTCCGTACGTACGTATGTATATGTGTATAGTGTTTCTTAAAAAAAAAAAAACAATCAATCGTATTTATCTATTGGCTTCAATGATTTCCAAACTACAATGAATGTCAATATCATTGTTAATCTTGAGATACATTATTTTGAAATCAATAAGTACGTAAATTTTATTTTATATTTTAATTTGATAGTATATAAATATATATATATATATATATATATATATATATATATATTAATAATAGTAAAAAATGAAGTTTGTTTACAAAAGTAGCGATAATATGTCTTTTAAAAAGAATTCGAAAATCATCTTACCGTTAACGAAATTTCTTTTTAATTATAATTAAGTAGTATTTATATGTTATTGGTAATTGTGAAAACTATTGTTTACAAAGTAGTAATAATGTCTTTTTAATAGAGTTTGAAAATCATCTTAGAGTTTACAATTTTTTCAAATATGTAAGTGTACATACATCTCAACAATTACGTTAATAAACGACAAATTTCTCTTCTTATTTCTACCATAAAAGTCAAACCTCTTTCTAGAAAGCTATGTTACAGAAGCGTGATCGTTGGGGCAATGCTTGCTATCGTTGAGGCAAGAACGCTTCATTCATACTTTTACGGACCATTTACGGTCGCTTTACGTCGGCGTATCGGTCTTATCAGCACTTCTGTACCGCCTACGATTTTAAATGTGCTTGAACAAAGCTAGAAGTAGAAAATGAAGGAAATATTGTGCACTGCAGGAAGTACTACCTGCTGTGACAAACTCATTGCAAAACTCGTCCTATCAATGAAAATTCAATAACGAACACATCTTTGAAATCGATCGTCCATTGCCACTTTGTTCATAAACGATAAAGTTTTATAAGGAGTCCCCTAAACGATTCTTAGTACGCTTTATTTCGATAAATATCATTTACAACTAATATATACATTAACATGTGAAATTAACACTACCTTAAGAAGTGACGGTTGAATGATAACATATGTATGTGTACGTGCGTGCGTGCACGCGTGTATATGTATGTACGTATATATATATGTATGTATGTAGGAGTAGATGGATGATAACTTAACCTTTTTTACGAAGTAGATAGATCTTCGTATCTTCTTTAGAAACAAAGAGACTACTGCTTCGTCTGTAAATTAAGAAAAGTTATATTATACCGCACGAATTTGTTGATATTATTAAATTATAAATATTCATCGTTTTATTATTAACGAATTTCCGTAATTATAATGTAAATATAAATGTATATGTATATGTATATGTATATGTATATGTATATATACGTATAGTATATAATCTTATTGATAATTTTTGTGATTATATTCTAATTACAACTTACTATTGAAAAAGTTGGTAAAATAATGAGATATAAACGAGGATAATTAAAAGTAAAAATATACTATTAATCGAATGAGTCATAGAAAACGATGCGATGGTCTTTTTCAAACAGTCGCAGTAGATATACTACCGACGTGACCTCTGCCAGATGTTCTTCGAAACTCTTCCTTCTTCTTTGGAAAAACTGAAATCCGTTATTTGCCTTTAACCTGAGAAAGCTTATATTTTTATAAAAACAAAGTCATTAATATCAAGGATCGACAGACTAAAAGATCAATTGAAAGAAGTACTTTACTATTAATCAAGAATAAATTTCAATGTATCAAAAGATGATGACTCTCCTCGTTTTAAGTCAGATATTTCTCGTCCTGCAAATTCTTCAGAGTTTATCGTGTGCTTTTTTACATCTTTCATGAAACATCGTAAAATCGTGTGGCCGACCCATTAACGTTTTACGACGACTGCTACATATGGTAGAGGGTTTCTCCTTTCGATGATTCTTTTCGTGGAATCCTTGCGATATTAACTGAACGAACGTTCGCGATAAAGTATGTCGAACACAAAAAGAAAAAAAAATACAATTTATTTTTTTTCGCTCATTTATCATTCAATGAAGAAGTTTAGAGCTTATTTGACATAATTAATCGACTTTAACGATATTTCCAGAGAAATTATAACCTACATGTTGGGAAGACCCAACGATACTTTATCATTATGCTAGTTAGTTTTTTTAAACTTAAGTACATATATCTGCTCAAAATATATAAACATCTTCATGTTTCAATGTCGAACTTTATACGAGTTCTACGTATATACATAATTAAACACTTTCTTTTCCACTACTTGACGCTTTTAGCTCCACAAATATAGTGTGATTCGCCTTACGTTCGTTGAAAAACCGTTGGAACGGTCACCAACGTTTAATAACGGTCAGTTTTTGCTACAGCGTTAACACCTTGTGAATATAAATGTACTATGCGCATATCTCGATAAAGGTAACAATTATATCGATATTCGATATTATTATACGTATTGAACTGTGTACCATAATTTTTATATATTTGTTTTTATATTCGATTATGATTTTTTTTTTATTTATTTGATTTCATCGTGTAGATTATAATTAAGATAATATAATTCACTACGTATTAGTCACTATAAATCTATATTAATACTGTTCGAACATTATTTATATAATAAAAAATTTTATTTGAAAATAATGAGAAAAAGCGACATGTATATACAACATATGTTACATAGAAATATGTATAATAGAAATATAAAATTACGAAAATAAGTAAATAATTGACATATAAATATGTAAATATTCTACTTGTACTAATGTTAGTAACGTTTGTATTTCAAAGCTCATATAAAAAATATAAGAACCTCGTAACTGCACATAAAAGTGCATATTCTTGAATACAGAAGTCTTTTTCAATATACACAACAGTTACGTAAAAACTTTATATCATCAAGCTCATTTATTCTATTAGTTATTGTATTGTGCCTTTATATTTCTCTTGTCGAATCGTACTACTTGTATTAAATATATGAAATATGGACTTCTTAGACTTCTGCCATTTAAAAAATTTTTTAAATCTTAATCTAATTTTCTTAAAGATCTATTTTCAGATCTATAATATTCGATAGACAACATACTATTATTATTGATGTTTTATTAATTATTCTTGCACTCTGGCAAGACTTATGAAATAGATCATGAGACAACACCTAAAACTAGACACAAACGAAGTAAAAAAGAACACAACGTAGGTGTAGAGCATTTCAGCTTACTTTGGTGTTGAGTATGTAGTCAAAGGCACTTTTTTACTAATAAATTATTGCAATATACCTATCACGGCCAAAGTAGTTCAATATTAGGCGACTGTAATTCTTCGAATACTTTATACATGGAGTAGACGACTAACCAACAGTAAATCTATATTTGATAAAACATACAGATGTAAATACACAAAAAAAAAACTATATTTAATAAATTTTATACCATGATCTGGATTACTTACGTTATATGACATCCAAAGCCATATACATAGTGTAGCAAATACAGAGTCCAACTATAAAAAGAAGTAATCATAATATGAATGTCTTATCGAAATTAATTATTTCTACACTTACATAAATATAATATCCTCCTAATAGCCATAATCCAAATACTAAGAGGAAAAGGCAAATGATAAACCACAGTATTAACCATGGTAGTAGCCATCCTCTTACACCCTCGCGTATTCCATATATCATTAAAGCAGCAGAAATAGTAAGAAGTAGAAAGTAAACAATCAAACAACTTCCTATAACTTGCATCGCTGAAAGTAATAACAATCTTTTTGTTAAATCTTCTTTAATTACATTATATATATTTTTTAGACTTACATCCTCTAATATCTGCTTCAAAAAGAGGATTGTACAACTGCGTAGAATCTCCACCGTTCATTTGATAGCATATTAAAGTAATAAATATAATGCTCAGTGCCTACAAAATATTAACATTGTCTATCATAAAGGAAATGAATCACTGACTAATTTGCATTCATATTTCATATGTACCATTGTATAAAATGCAATAACTTTGGATCCTGTTTTAACATTATTTGTCCAAATGCACGGAGACCAGCAGGATTGTAGAACTGTCATTTTGATGCTGAAACAAAGACTCTCAAATATATAATATCCCAGCTATCATCCTCGTGTTGATCAACGAAAACACTAATCATTTAACTTCCTAACCTAAACGCAAGCAACGCTCCACCCACTTGTACATAAAAGTTGGGCGTCGTCGTATCAGAGTTACCAACTTTTAAACAATAACTAAAGTTACTGTAAACATTACAAAATTGAATATTATGACAGAAGATAACGTTTAAATCGAAATATTCGCGCGCAAATATAATATATAATTTGAATATAGAAAATCATCAAAACTTACAATATAAAAGCGCGTACGATACAGATAACCTCTCTTCTTTAATTGAGAATAAATATTTTCAGGTCACTTAGACTCGTCGTTTGAAACGCGAAGGTTTGATTTGATTTATTCGCATCTCCTTCGAAGAAAATCACAGATAATAATTGAACGATTTCTCAAATGAGGAAATAATTCGAGATATGATATTAAAAGTAATGCACGCGTCAACGAGAGTACTACTAATGGCGTCGTGTCATCGTACCATCTGCTCCCCTCCATAAAGTAAGAAGGTCATGACGTCGACCAATTCAGATTGTCTTGCGAATCTTTGTATTTTGGTACGTACAATTCTTTTAATATTTCAATTTATCCCCTCATCGTTATTCGAAGAATAGTCGTGCAAAAAATCAAGCATAAAGCTCGATGTATAATATTTAAATGTGTTCGTCCGTCGTACAGCAACAAAGATCTCGTATATGAGCATACAAACCGCTTGAAGCTTCGTATTCGGTGATTACCCTGTAGAAAATGTAGTTCAATAGTTTCGAATTACGCGCCTGCGGTTTCCGCATCGAGTAGCCATTTTGGTGCCGCAAAAGAAAAAAATCTTTTGAAAGTGGATAGATAAAATTCATTCTCGAAGATATTATAACGAACCAAGAATGATATTTCTATATGATTAATGATAAAATCGTATAATAAAAAAAGAAAAGGAAATGATTATCTTAAACGAAATCAACATCAATGTTTAGATCAAAATTATATCATATCGTTTCTTAAACATAATAAATAAATTTCGCATTTCGTATGAACGATTCAAATTCGAGATGCACTTGGCGCCACGAGAACTATTCAAGGCCATGTATATCATGATCCCACTCTTTTCTATTACGATACACTTTGAGTATACATATTCTCACTCACGCACGTTACGTAGAAAAGAGAGAGAGAGAGAGAGAGAGAGAGAGAGAGAGAGAGAGAGAGAGAGAGAGAGAGAGAGAGAGAGAGAGAGAGAGAGAGAGAGAGAGAGAGAGAGAGAGAGAGAGAGAGAGAGAGAGAGAGAGAGAGAGAGAGAGAGAGACAGAGAGACAGAGAGAGAGAGAGAGAAAGAGAGAAAGAAAGAGATGTATCAAATGAAAACTGCTAGCGCTACGAACGGAAGACGATGAAATTAATGTCGTTGTCGTTGAATGGATATCAGGTTATGTATACGATCAGTTCGTAGAAATGTTAATAAGAACATACGCTAAGCGGTAAAAGATTACGCGTATTGAATTTCAATAAAGTTAACGAAAACAACATCGTATTAATTAACAAAATATTAAAAAAAATGATGATAAAATAGATAAGGAAATAATTCGTTAAGAATGATTTTGAAGAAAGATCTATCGTGAGAACGATCAATGAATGCTTAGTTGGAGTTATCCGAAAGATGGTATACTAAGAGATCCCCCTCCAAGTATATTATGTGGGGACCCATCCCTTTGGGTCTCCAGCGCGGTCTCTCTCTCCGGAGAGACGGTTGAAGTTTTCCTCAGTGCCGGTACGTCCGCGTCTCTCGTCTCGCGTCGACACAGTACGATACGACACGGCACGATTCGACTTCGATTCCGCGTTTCAGCGATTCTCTTTCTCGACGTCTCGACTCGGTTCGGTTGCATAGGCGTGCGCCATGGTCTCTTGCGTCCAATCCGGACACCAGCATGAGTACCAGCAACACAAGCAGCACCAGCAGTAACAGCGGAACCAGACTTGTCTCGTGCCCAGCTGGAGCCGAACTCACGAAAAACTCGTAGTTCTCTTCTAGTCGCGCGACCGATACGAAAACCTCCGTTTCGCGTACGTTTTCGCGTCTTTCTCGTTATCGTTTCCTCCTCCATCTCCTCCACTTTATCTTTATCCTCTTATTTCTTCACTTCCCTCTTTCTCTTCCTCTTCCGTCTCTTCCTTCTTCTTCTTCTTTTTCTTCTTTTCCTCCTCATCGAATCGTTCTTGTGCCAAGAAACCGCGCACCTACTCGAACCTTTATCTCTTTCTCTGCTAAAACAGCACTCTTCTCCTCCTCTTCCTTCTTCTCCTCCTCCCCCACCTTCATCTCCTCCTCCTACATTTCGTAGCCGGTCGAGATAGTCGTTCGAGAGAAGCCAAGAAAATCTCGAGGAAAGGACGACGTCCTTTCGTTCTCCCTACGAACGAAATAAGATACCGAGAGAAAGAAAGAGAGAGAAAGAGAGAGAAAGAGTGAGAGGGAGAGGGAGAGGAAAAGAAACAGAAAGAAAGAAAGAAAGAAAAAAGAAAGAAAGAGTGAGACGGTGAGTTTTGGAACAGCATCATGACCGATCGAGGGTAAGGGGGATCGAGTGGCTCAAGGTCGATAAAAGGATCGAGACGCCGACTTTACTTCGTTTCAAAGACCTCCCCGAGTTCTGCTTTCTCGTGGGTGTATTCTACTTCGAAGAAATCAGTCTACAAGAGGTTACTTTTCCTCTGTGAATATTTTTCAAGTGAATCCATTTCGCAATAAATCGTAATCGTGTGAAAAAAGTTTTTTTTATGATAACAAAGAAGATATTCGTAAATGTAATTAATTGCCTGGTATTGTGATCCTTCAAAATGAATCGTTTTGGATCCAACAATTCGAGAGATCGCATTACGTATCATTCGTAACGAGGACGTCGAAACGAAGATACGAAGAAAGAGATAGAGAGAGAGAGAGAGAGAGAGAGAGAGAGAGAGGAGAAGATAAAAAGAAAAAGAGATTTCGTTCCGTTGTTATAAGATTTATCTTTGAGAAATCGATCGAGTCGATCTATTATTTATCATTATCAATTCCTCAAATTGTTTAAATACGTTTGCGTCTCTTTCATATAGATTATCATTAGAATCGATCGTGGAAAGAAAATAATATAAAACAAAGAAGAAAAGGAGAAAAAAATAATAAAATAATAAACTTATAAAACGAATTTTAGAAAAGGAAATCTAATCGAAAGAAAATAAAAAAAAATAGAAAAGAAAATAAACAAAAACAAAAAGAAAACAAATAAACGAAATACGAACGAGAACCCGAAGACACACGAGTTCGCATGGAAATTAACGTCGTGGGAGTAGGCCTCATTTCTTGGACGAATCCCGCGGAAATTTGTCGCGAAAAAAGTAAGTATAACTTATTCATTTAGGCCTTTATCATTATAATGTGTATGACAATAGTAATTAAATTTCTTTCTTAAAGAGAGAACGAACCCATCGAACGTTAGAACTATAGCTATCCCTTTTCTGTTATATCTATCGTTGGTAGTTGTTGGCGATCGGAGAAAGGCAAAATTTGTCCGTAATTCCGACGATCCCGGAAGCTGGATGCGCGCGCGTACTCTCCAAGAGAGAGAAAGAGAAAGAAAGAGATAAAGAGATAAAGAAAAAGAGAGAGAAAGAGATAAAGAGAGAGAGAGAGAGAGAGAGAGAGAGAGAGATAAAGAAAAAAGAATAGACGAAAGGTATTGTGATGGTAAAGACACAAGTCGAAGACAGGAAAGAGTCCCATCCAACGTGGGCTGTATTAGAACTGAGATTTCTTCTCCTCTTATTTCTTATTCGTCTATTTTCTTCTATTTTCTTCTCGACGCAACAACCTGCTCTCACTTCCGAGTGAAACAGTATCCTCGATGAATCAAAACTAACCGGAGTCGAAGGAACAGAATCATTACCAGTTATATATATCAGTCCGTTGACGAAGACTCGGCGAACTTTGCTATTACCTCTTGTTAAAACTAGGTCGATATAGATACAAAGTGGCTGCTGAACGTTCTATAAAGTTCAACTTCGTTGATGGGACTGGAAAATGTCAACTTCGAATGAAGCAAACAATTACGAGAGGCTACGCGGCGCATTATCGTTTTATGTAACGCAATGAACGTTGCCTATTTGTCATGGTCCGCTCAATAAATTTCACTAGGCACAGCTAAATTCGAAAATGTCTCTCGTCTTGTTACGTACTTCGTGCGAAAAGAGAATAAAAGTCTGAAGAAGCTGTTCATGATCTTATATTTCTCTCTCTCTCTCTCCCCCTCTCTGTCTTCGTCTATTTATCTATCTATCTCTCTCACCTTTCTTCTTATTTCTCATCCAACGTTTAGTTGTGTATTTTGATTGTCAACAAATCGAATGGACATAATCAACATCTACCTATCTATCTTGTTTCTTTTCTTTTTTTAGTTTTCTCTTTATTATATTTTCAAATAAATATTCCATTCTATAATATTTAAGCGTATTTCAATCTTTCACTAAATCGTTTTAGTTTTCGATCATTTTATTCCTCATTTATTATCAATTATATTTTATTCCTTACATTTGAATACACAAACTCGACATAATCCACATTTTTTCGTGGAAAGCGATCGAATTTGAAAAGGAAAATAGAAAAATATCTCTTATTAGAAAGAGAGAGAGGGAGAGAGAGAGAGAGCAAGAGAGAGTAAGAGAGAGAGAGAGAGAGAGAGAGAGAGAGAGAGAGAGAGAGAGAGGACAGAAACGGCGTATAGCGGGTAGTTGGTATAGAACAGACGTATAGCGGGACAGCTGACTACACGAGACGCGTAAAAATGTCTAAATTCGAACTTCTTTATCGGTCCGGCTCTCTAACGGACCGAGCTACCACCGTAATCGCGTAAAGCGATCATTGCGCTCTTAATTAGAGGCGTACCGCTCGCTTGCTCAACGCGATCAACCTTCGAAGAAACTTTCCGAACGTTCGTTGAACGAATTTAGACAGCCAACGATATCTCGCGAGCTTATCGATATGGCCTCGAGCACATTTTTGTTATTTCTTTCTTTTTAAATTTACACGAAAGTGTATCGGTTCGTTATCGTCGACTTTAAATTATCGTTTAAATATCGTGAATTGAGCATATAAGACTAGAGAAAATAATTATTTCTAATACTCATATATGCAGTTACAATTTTATCGTACGAGAAAGATCGTTCAAATCGAATGTTTAACGAGTAAAATTTGTGTAATAGTTTTCTTTTTTCTTTTTTGAGGACGTTTGAACAAGAGATTAAAAAAAAACAAGCAAAAAAAAAAAATAAAAAATAAGAAAAAAGGAGAAAAAGAAAAGAGATAAACAAAATCGTATCTCTTGTTTCATTTAGAATCTATATAGACTTGAAATTATAAGTAGTTGTTATTACCGGAAACGTTCAACGTCGCCTTTTACGGATACTTCGAACGTTATTCGAAAGAAGTTCCGACTGTTTCGGGGTCAACGTACTCCTCACACTGAGAGGAACGTATATACATAGATGCTACATTGTCTACGAATGGATTTTCCGTTTCGAAACGTTATGATAAAGTCTTTCGAGAGTCGTATAAGATAACTTGTCTGGAAGGAAGTCTGACGAAAAAAATATAGACTTGAATCTTTAGAATCGGAACATTAGTTGTACTGCAATTTTCTATTACAATTAACTTTCACGATTTCATAGAAGAAGCTGGCAAAGATCAGAGGGATGATTCTGTTTTGTTCTCGGCCTTTGGCTCTCGAAAGATACGACGTATAAATACCCAGCTCGTTGCGCGTTCCTCCTCTTTTCTCTCTTTCTCTCTCTTTTTTTTCTTTTTCTCTTTCTCTCTTTCTCTCTCTCTCTCTCTCTCTCTCTTTCTCTCTCTCTCTCTTTCTCTTTTTCTCTCTCTGTCTTTCTTTCTCTCTCGTGTGGCACAGACTCTATTTAGATAATCTTCCGCTTAGCGGGAGCGGCACTCGCCGCGCCAAGGGAGCCTCTTCTTCGTGGAGGCTTTCACCAAGGTGGCATCTTGCTTTCCACCGTTGAGAGAATCAGCTCGTAGCTGAGAATCCTTTCTTTATATCTCTTTCTTTTTCTTTTTCTTTTCTTTATCTCTTCATTTCGAAGGTGTCCCTAAATATTTTTCTACAATTATTGAGAACATCGCGTCCTTGAAGAAAGAGAAAAAGAAAAAAGAAAGAAAGAAAGAAAGAAAGAAAGAGAGAGAGAGAGAGAGTTCGTGTCGTGAAAGTCTTTCTCTCGCGAGGAAAGAAACGTGAAAGGAGGAAGGATCTAAAGGATCCATCAATACATGAAGATCTATTCCTAGCGCCTCATCGCCATTTATCGGTAAGAAAATTGCTTTTGTTAATTTACTTTTGATTTTGTTATTATTTACTTATATTTCTTCGTTGTAATTATTTTATATTTATACAAAATCTATATATAAACATATATATGTAAATATGTATATGTATACTCTTTTATGTGTAAACTATGTATATATGTTCATATGTTTGCATACAGAAGAGCTAACCGAAGAATTAGAGTCATGAATTCTTTGTTTACGCTTGATTAAACACAAAGAGTATAGTAGTTCGTTCTCGTCGTTATCATCGTCAAAATGCTTAGTATATCTTCCCCCGTTTTTTCTATCTATAGCCTATCTCTGAGATTGCCAACATCCAGCAAAGATAAAGAAGCATCATCCGTGGAATTCGCCAAGAGTAAGCTTGATCTGGAATACGTGGAATTTGATTATCATTCTGTTACGTATAGTTACACACATACGCGCGCACACACGTATATATAAGTATATCCATGCTTTTAATTCACTAGTTCATGGATCTTTTAAGGAATTTCGAGAGAAAAGAATGTTCTTCTCCTATTTATTGGCAACCCAGACGACAAAGTAGTTTATCGTTTAACAAATAAACTTCTATGGCGGATTGCACCCTCATTGTGTATATACAGTCTTTACACTTCGTTGCGATGACAAAGCATCGCGAATGTTTATTGGTTATTTGCATCGCGAATTACCTCTCGTACAAACGCGACTAATGGAATATAAGTACTTGCGGTGTTTGTCACGATCGCGTTGAAAAAGTACCTCTCTTCAAAAGTACCTTCTTTATCTTCAAGTTTTGCCGAGAAGTAGTCATAACAATGTTCATGCAACCTGTTCGTTGTCAATTAACGCGTGAAACCAGCTTATTCTTATTATTTTTTTTTTATATTTTCCTCTTCATTTCTTTTTCTCTCTTTTTTCTTTATTATCGCTAAAAAGAATCGAGTGAATTCCTTTCAGTGTAAATATGTATCCACGTCTCGCAAAAGTTATGTAAAACATTGTAAGCGTATGTGAAGCGTGTATCTGTCTGGATCAAAGTAAAAAAGTGCATTCCAATTTTGTCGAACAAGACGCACGACATTCCAATGGTACATTCGTCGTGTCGCGAATGTTCCGAATTTAATTAATTTCGGTCTGTTCGAATGTGGCTCGTGCCGACGTGATGCCGATGACTAGAGATTCTTGAGTGAGTCCATGGAATTCGCTGATCTTATTTTTTTGTTTTTCTCTTAACTTCGAATGAAAGTACGAATAAGAGAG
The DNA here is from genome assembly GCF_050613455.1 of Vespa mandarinia. Lineage (NCBI taxonomy): Eukaryota > Metazoa > Arthropoda > Insecta > Hymenoptera > Vespidae > Vespa > Vespa mandarinia. The sequence continues at coordinate 332,913 of NC_140814.1, read as the reverse complement.
AAAGAGAGAGAGAGAGAGAGAGAGAGAGAGAGAGAGAGAGAGAGAGAGAGAGAAAGAAAGGGGGAAATAAACGAAGATATCTTCGAAATAGTCTACTACCTACGATCAAATTTTCTTATTTTCGTTATTTTTGATACAATCCTGGCAAAGCTTCAATTCGTGCTTCGGTCAATTGAATTTGGGACTTTGAAAAAGATATCTCCCCGAGGAGAAATTGATTTTGGAAAATTATTTTGACTCGTGCACGATCCTCTTGTATTTTCGTTTATTCGATATTATCGAATTATTCTTCTTCTCCTCCTCCTCCTCTTCCTTCTTTTCACATTCCTTTAAAAATAATGACGTAAGTTTTACGCAAGCTATAGTGATCAAATATTAAATAATTTTACGTATACAGACATGAGCCAAGAAACAGGCACGGTAGGTGCGATTCTTATCATATATAGCGTGGCAGTTATCGTTTGTCGATTTCATTAATTCAATTTCGATTATGAGTTATATACATTAAATCGCGTGCTTTACCACTATACTTAGGTACATGTTATTTTTAACACGATAACACGCACTTCCGGAATAACGATACATATCATTATCGAGAGACGACGTCGCGTGTTTCTTGTGAACACATTTGGAACATGTCTTCTTCTGCCTGTGCTTCAGATATTTAATTTTTTTACTTTTTTTACAACTGCACGATCTCGAGATCGTAATATGGCGTCTCTTTGAATAGTTATATGATAGAAGAATCCAATAACTTATACATTAAACATGTTTACAAAGTTTGATAATTTCGAAAAAGAAAAGAAAATATGACAAAGGAAGATAGAAAAGATGAGACACGAAAATAGTCGAATTTTTTTGAAGAAAATAATTTCCTATTAAATATTCGACGTTATTAGACGATTCGTTATGATATAATCTAACGATCTATTCGCGAACTATTAATAAAATAAAATATACGTCAAAATATGAAAATCAAACGACGAAGGAAATATAATCCTCCTATCGATCAATCATTCTTACGGAATAAGAATTTATAATAAGAAAATAAATAAAAAAGGAAAGAAACGAAAAAAGATTCTTTGAGGATATAGAAAATTTGTTAAAGAAGTCGTGAATTACGGTCGTGTATATCGGTATAAAACGATCAAGTAGTCACGAAGAAGGTCGAGCACGCAATATCACGCACGCGTGCGTGCGAGTAGCTGCGTGAATTATTGCGAACGTTCGCGCATTCCCCCCGTTCTAAGTAGTCCGATTTGATTTATTTATTCTTGTCACGCCCTACACACGAGTTTCATTAAGGAAGTATTATAGATCATTTGAAATCTTTCGTGAAACGCAAATAAATTTTATTTTAAAATTGAATTTTACTGTCGTTTGTCCGTCATCTAGATCGTCGATTGTTTAAATCAACGCCACGTCGAATATGTTTCAGGGTGAGGGAAGGATGAAGAATGCCCCGCGTCGGCGGAGACGGGGGTGGCGGGAACGAGAAGACAGGAGCCAGTGGCTTTGGAGGATGGTTGGGAGGAGCTGCGAGAGCTGTGACCGGAGGAGGCGTCGCTGGTGGATACGTCGTACTGGGTGGCACCAGATATGGTCTGAGACTCTCACAGGTATACATACATCATAATGATCGTTATAATACGTAAATAGAAAATATAAATAAACCTGACTAAGATTGTTGGTATTATTGATGTATAGATACGATCCAATCATGAAAGTTGTAATCGTAACTCTCGTTTTTATGTTCGAAGGAAGAGAATAATTTTACGAATACATACGATGATAGTTTTATTATGTTACTTTTCGACTGAATACAGTTACGATGTTGTCGTTAAAAAAAAAGAAAGAAAAAAAACGTGGGAGATAAGATTTTTCTAAAATAAACAAAAATAATCTTGAAACATTATTCGACTTTGTTGTAGTCATAAAATATGTATCATTGTTTGTATTCTCATGATATCAATTAAATGTTTCAAAGAGCAGAATATCTACTCACGAACTATTACATAAGGCATTAGGTGTAGAATTTGTTCGATAAAAATCAAATTTAGATCGGAAAACGATTCGCTCTCTTTTTCTTCTTCGTTATTTTCCTTTTTCTTTTTTACTCTTTTCTTTCCGTTACCTCCATACAAATCATCGTAATAACCTTCTGCTCGGTCGCAATGACCTTCGCTAAGTGACCACGGCAAAGGATTCGTTCGGCAACGAAGAAAACGAACACGCCAAAGATCCTAAACTTAGAATCGATCGCGTAAATAGAATCCGACCAGTCAGTGACTCGATCTTGAACCGCCTCTCCTTTCTTCTCTCTCTTTCTCTCTCTGTCTGTCTGTGTCTCTCTCTATCTTTCCCTCTATCTTTCTCTCTCTCTTTCTCTCTCTCTCTCTCTCTCTCTCTCTCTCTCTCTCTCTCTCTGTCTCTCTCTGTCTCTCTCTCTTTCTATCCTCTTTCTGTCATTCTACTTGCACCGTTTCCTATTCACGTTCATCCGGAATAATATCCACTTGACGTCATAGGTATAACGTCGACGCGAATCTCTCGCCGCGTGCACGCGACAAGTTTCTCTGCCAAGTCCTTCGATCCTGACAAATCATCGGACATGAGACGACATAGCCGAACACGTCGGAAGAGCTAGCTGACAATTTTTGTTGGAATTCTTCGTTCGTGGAAGATCGACTGCCAAGTAGTTGACGTTTTTGTCGTTCGTCGGCGATTAAAAGAATTTCATCGATTTGTTTAAAAAAGAAAAAAAAGAGAAAGAGAGAGAGAGAGAGAGAGAGAGAGAAAGAGACTCGTCATTGCGAAAGATTTATAGCTCATAAATCGTTTTACCGTGCTCGTTTCTTCGTTCCTTCTCTTTATTCTTTATAACTTTAATTATAGAAAAACGAATAGCAAGCG